>NW_025109505.1:379729-388280 GCF_011392965.1 Frieseomelitta varia
ATATATATATGTATATATATATATATATACGTATATATATATATATATATATATATATATATATATATATATATATAAGAAAAGGGTATATATATACATATAAAACAAATGTCTGCTTTAGATTTCGTAAATATCGGCCCAACTTACTGCCAGCTGAATGTAATAAAACAGACAAACAAACGAAAAAAAGAAAAAAAAAAAAAATGAAATAAAGATCCACACTTGCGTGCGCCGATAACGAAGACCGCGTGTCGTCGCGGTGTACCGGAAACGCATAAACTATTCATGCAATAAACTATGTGCCCGAAACGAATAAATGAAAAAAAAGAAATAATGAATCACATGGAGCGAATTTCTGCCGACACATTGTGTCTAAGTTCCCGACTCCTTTCCCTTGAGATTTTCTTTTCTGCTGCTTTCCAAATCGCAACGAAAGGTAATTAGAATAGATTAGTAATAGTTACCATAAGTGGGAGAAAAAATTGCTCAAGGGTACTGAACCATATTCCCTTCACCAACTGTTCAACGTTCAGGATCATTCATCGCGGTCTTGGATGGTCTTTGAAAGAAAGTTGACGGGGTTTGGCATCTTTTCTCGATAATCACTCATCTTTCTTCACGCAAAGAAACTTTAGAAGAATTTAGAATTAGTATGTGATGGCCTTGGGTGACCAACATTTTCAGCTCAGCCTATTAAATAAATCTCGTTTTATTTAAATCGATTTGAAGTTAGGAAAGTTTCAATTTTACAAGAGAAAAAAGAAATTTCGTTGAAGAAAATGTTCAACTTTCAACAAATCTTCCCTTTTTTTGTTCAATTTTTGTATTAATTACAATGTATAATTGTTGATTTTCGGAAGAAAGAAGCCCAAATTTAAACACGAACTAAAAAATTAAACCCTGCGGAGAAATGTCGCGAAGCTTAAAAAAAAAAAGGCTGAAAAGAAATTGTCTGAAACTGATATCGTCATAACTGATTATTATTTCATCCAAGTCGGCCAACAGTTACAAAAAGTACCTGTTAAATGCTTAAACGCAGGAAAGTGTGTCACTCGGAATAAATTTTCCATTTCGTGGAAACGTATTTCATAAAATATGAATTTTATTAAAATTATAATATACTTATGATTTTTCGGGATCGAGGCGATCGTGTGACATAAAGCTGCGATCACGTTTAAAAATAACGTTGTACCTTATCTCTTAACGATCGATCATCGAAGGGGCGTGACGCCGCGTATGATCGATGGGTGCTTTTTTTCACGTCAAAACAAAAGAAAAGAAAAGGGAGAATGTATGTACAGAGACAGGTGATAGTCGATGCGACTGCAATTACTCAGATAGCGTTATCGGCGCTGCACCAAGCGCGCTTTTACTCGCGGTATCGCCTTTTAATCAATTTTCAGACTACTGGCAAACGTTCAAAAGGCTCCTGGCAAACGCGACACCAAGTTTCAAACGTGTTCCAAGACGTCTTCGCGTTGCAGGACCCACGCGTATATTTTGGAGCTTCGACAATGTCGCGGTGATAGCTCGTTGTACCTATCCGAGTATTATTACACATATATATGCTTATATGATACAAACGATATACTTTATAGTACGATAGAAAAGATAACCTA
Source organism: Frieseomelitta varia (assembly GCF_011392965.1). Taxonomy (NCBI): domain Eukaryota; kingdom Metazoa; phylum Arthropoda; class Insecta; order Hymenoptera; family Apidae; genus Frieseomelitta; species Frieseomelitta varia. The sequence goes on from NW_025109505.1 coordinate 381,349, forward strand.
CGATATATCATCGACACGAAGTAAATGCACGCGAATGTTTCTAAAACGAGTCATGGAGAAGTGATCGATTTAAAAAAAAAAGTATTTCGATGTTTCGCGACGTAAATCGTACGATTTCGTAGGAACCGGAATGTTTAACAATTATATATTTATACATATAATATATATGTAACAAGCTGCTCTGCTGCAAAAATTGCAGAATTTCACACCTGCGTTGAGACACAGATTTCCTTGATACCGAAAGCTCGAGGCAATTTCTATAACGTGGAAATAACGACAATGGTAATTCTGTTCATCCTTGCGAACGGAATAACGCGAGAACGTGTGTTCGTACACTGCATTTATTGGAATAAGTGCAGGTACAGTGTCATCACCGTGAAAAGTTGCGTGTCAAGTTACAGACGTACGTAGTTAAATATGTACGTATGTATGTTTATTATCTGTTCACAGAAGTCTGTCCGATATATATATCTGATATATTCCTCCCATTCACGGATATAAACATTAATAATATATGTATCGTTTTTCGATATATTAAAAATATAGATTATTCGTAGTTAAAATAGCTATGACTATAGTATATAGAACAGACTGTCGGTGAAAATTCGTGATTTCAACTGTCTGACATTATCTTTCTCTGCACGATATATACTGTACTTGTACTTATTGTTAGAGATAGAGGTAAAGAAACACGTGGTGCGCTTGTGGAGAATTCGCAGGAACAAACATTCAGTACGACGTTCATTCGTCAGGCATTTTCTGGTGTTTTATGGTACGGTGATTCCGAAGACTTTTGCATCCTTGAAATGCACGAATCGATCGATCTTTAACGAACGTTGAAATACCCTCGATTACGTCCGATGATTCGCGTATTGAAGAGCTTTCTTACTGTTCTCGACGAATTCCTGAAACGAGGACAGAATTTTAAGACAGTTTTAAAAATTTGTTTCCAGAGGAACGAATGGATCTAGAAAATGTTGATCACCATTAATCCACGGCTCATGAAGTACGGTCTGTTGATCCCGTCGTTCTTTTCGCAGTCCTCGCAGAAACAAATGAATATTGTATCTATGATCATCTGTAACAGTGTATGATCAATTTTGTTTTCGTACGATCGTACAATCTCTTTTGGAAAAAATTTGGAACTGCGTTGTACGCAAAGATACAACTTTGCCTAAATAAATATTATTGCAAAAGTCACCTCGTAGATGGAAATGAAACAATGGGCCACCAAGAAGGCAAAGACTCCAGCCAATGCGATCGGTATCCATGGATAATGCAGTCCTTCTTTCTTCTGTACAGACAAAAAGATTAAAAGATCTACGTTGAAATATCGATTTGCGGTAGGACATTGGACGTGTACCTGTATTAAGTAGATTCCTGAAACAACGGTCAACGTAACCACCATCACCTTTCCCAAGAACAGAACAAAGTCGCCAACGCTGTTAATAGCTGCGACTCTCAGTATGTTGCTGGACAAGGCTTGGAAAGCTTTTCTGCCTCCCGTACAGAAATTACAACCGTATATCGCTGAAAGAAAAGTGAAATTTTTAGAAAAATATGAAGAGACTGTGGCAAATGTTTACATGTGGAAAGATGAGCGCGTGATATACACACCTGTTTCAATGTATGCGTTTCTTGTGAGGAACTTCAAAGCGCATTCGAAACACCAGATACAACAGTGACAGCACCACAGGATTACCCGCACGAGATCATTGTCGTAATGCTTCAAGCGATTTTGCACGAAGGAAATTACGGCCCTTATCAGTCGAATAATGCCAATGACCAACGCGCCAAACGCCACCGTGCCCAAGTGATATCGTATCAGATAGCCGAAGCCACCGGCAATTGGCAGAGAAAGGTGCTTCTTGTCCCTGTTCGAAAGAATTTTTGGCTCTTTTATATTGGACGAACGTTTGTGATTTTTACGATTTGTCTCGATTTTCTTCGGATTGTTCTTTATCCTTTAAGTTTGTTTACATGTATAACTTAAAGAAACATATACATATATAATTTAAGGAAAATATAATTATAAATATAATTTAACGAAATATGCACATATATTGTTCTTTGAATTTGTTAAATTGCGAAGAACAAAAAACGTGGAAAAATTTCCATCGTACACTCTCTCGGATCGAGAACAATTTACGTGTGAATTATGATATCGATCAAAGTGTCACCTGGTGAAGAACCAACGCGCAACGGCGCAAGCAACGACCATATGTTGACAGCCCAGTAGAAACTCACAGGTGACGAAGAAGAAAAATAAATTGTACCATCTACTCACCTGCAAAAAAAAAAAAAATAAAAAAAAAAATAAAAATTCCTCCATCGTTTCTGTCTTCGTTGAACATCGACTTGATCGCTTTTCGTCAAGACCTCGGATCGATCACTTACAATTGTAACGGCGTCCTTCCTGAAATGAATGTGATTCTTCCGGTTCTTGTAAATGTTCCCTGCGCTTTCGATCCAGAGCATGCAGTAAACCCAAGCGCACACGATGGAACCGATCAGAAGATAAGTCTGAAATCGATGACGTTGCATTTTTAAGGTTAACCATCGAGTCAGCACGGATGAACAAATGACCGATGCGAATAGCGATATGCCTCGCATCGAGATCATCCCACAGGCCCAGCACGTGAAATGAAAGGTTAATTGATTGAACGCAATGATAGTGCATCTGTTTTTATAAAAAAAAAAAAAGAAATTGCTAGAATTCTTGCTTGGAGGAAAAGTATCTTGCATCGAGGATTCTACGTCAAAGAAAACGGTATAAAAGATTTCAAGGTCCGACCGAATTTTTATCCCCGGACCAACGGGGCCCCTTTAGATCACTGCATAAATCATTTCCTTTGTCACGTTATCATTTACATCGAGTATGTCGTACCGTGTATATTCTTCTGTTTCTGTGCTGTGTAACTCTCGATATCGAGGAGGAAATGAATATTGACAGAAAGATAAAGCAGCGCTTTTCACCGAGAAGGTGAACGGATAGAAAAATTGCAAGAAATAGATAAATATAGAGGCAAGAAACTCCGATGATATTTGAAACGAGGAAGGAAAGAAGGAAAAGCCAATGAAATCTGAGAGGAGGAGCTTCGGGATTCTTTTGATATGCTAAGAGTCTGTTTATCGGAAAACAGAGAGAATGATCCAGGTGAACGAAAATGTTGTCCCAGCGTGTGTACATTGATCTTAACAAATATTTACGTATATAGGCTGAAGAAGGAGCGCTGGCATCGCGTAAACGGCCTTCCCCGCCTCGCGGAACAGCTGCATCACCAGGGCGATTCTTTTCCTCATCACCAGGACGATCAGAAGCGTGACAACCTGTATAAATTACTAATCCAGTGAACAACTCCAGAATCTAGAACGAAGATTCTCATCTCGACATGAGAGTGTCCCTTACCGTAACTATCGTCAGCATGATCGCGTAAACGAGATAAGCCTGCTCGCTCGAGTCCTCCTCTGGTATCTCGTGCATTTCCACTCCCTTTTTCTCGGCGTACCACGCCAGCCTGCGCAAACGTAACGTTCTTCGCTCTTAACGCCCGCTAAATAATTCCCAACCGCGAGGAGATTGTGCCAAATCTCTCAAGAGAAATTGGCAATATAAAGTAAGCAAGTGCTAATTAAAAAGTCTTACCAAAGATATACCGAACCAGCGATACTCGCTAGAATAGCACCTATTAAGACGATGTAAACGACCCACTGCACCATGTAACGGAAGGCTATCAAGATGCCCAACGAGAAGGCTGAAGATAAAGAACGAAGAGACGGGCGTTAGGAAAATTTTGTTCGGTTATAGAAATAAAAGAAGCGAAGATTTTCGGAAGAAAAACCTAAAGCGCGGGGTAGGTACCTAAAGCGATCAGCAATAAGTAGACTAGCTCCCTCCACGCAACGCCGAGATCCCTGGAGGCTTCCTGAAAAGAGAGAAATCTGCTTCTGAACACGTTTTAAAGAGTAAAATCAACCCGGGGCTATATAGAGGGCGAGACTGAAGTTGAAACTGGCGGCGACGTTGTTCTTTTAGTTTGCGCAAGACAAGCTTCTCCTTCGGTTACATGCTGCGCGAGGCTTGTATTTTTTATCTGTCGACAACGGTTTGTATCGATTCCACGATTGCTATAATTTAGTGGCTGGATGAGGTGAAAGAAGAATGGAAGTGAGGAAAAGGAACGAGGAAGAATCCAATTTTGATCGATGGTAAAAGAAAATGAAATGTTACGAACCTTGTAAAAATTTTCAAGACCGAGCTTCCTGAGCAAAGAAGTGGCCGTTTCGGCCGTCTCCTTGGGCACGCAACGATTCAGGAACACTATATCCCTGCGAATAAAACGAAACGTTATAGTCCCGGTTTCTCTTTTCTGCAAACGGTGGAAATATGGCGCAGAGCGTAGCAGAGGTATACTAACTGATCGCCGCATTTGGTCACGCAGTTTCGCGTTTTCACTCCGCCGTTCGTGTTCATGATAATCTGCAGGTACCTGGGGGAAATGAATAATAAATGAGTAACGACGTTAATGAACGACTGCGCGAAAAGTGTCGCCCGAAATTGGAAAGTTGCCGCGCGTTTTCCACCCGGGTATCGAATTTATACGCAACATTCACGCTAATTAACCCGCGTTATTTCACCCCGGTCCGGCTAAGTTTCCCGCCGAGATTTCACTGGCAACGCCAGGAATGAAAGATCTGCAGAGAACAAACCAGCACGAAGTCGTGTTTTAATCGAACGTACACAAACGTACGTAGACAGGTATAAACGAGTTCACGGTACGGTCATCGAGATCGCCGGAGCTAAAGTATACCGAGCAAAAGTTAGAAATAGAGTCGTAAATTTTAAAGAAGGACCGATCTAAAATTCTGCCGTTTTTAGAACGCAGATGCAATATATGCAATATATATAATATAATATAATATGCAATTATATTACTCTCAAATTAGCAATAACAAAATCGCGATATAAAATTTTCGTTCCGCGATCGAAGAAATGCTCTCCTCTTTATTTTTCCGCGTTGAAAGCGGGGAGCATTCCTGTGCGATTTGACATATTCATCACGCATTCATCGAGCGACAGCCACGCGGAACGCGCCTCGCTTCGCCGAGGTATTATTAATATCGTTAGCGGGTTCCATTGTCGCGAACTTGTTTCATTCATTCGACCGTCGAGGCGGAATATTGAATTCCGCATTGTTGTTGCGAGTATGAAGTTCGATGTTAATGCGTCGACGAATTATTAATCCTTCGGGAGCAGCGGTGTTTGGCGAAGCTGTGGATATCGGCGCGAGCCTATCCGCAAGGCCGTTGGGGGTTTCGCCTTCTACGCTGTGTACGCACGCGTGTGCGTACTCGTGTTCCGATAGATTGTTGGTATACGGATTATCGTCGATGTTTATGGGGATAGAACAGATTGGAATTCGCCGGGGAATACTTGCCGCTAATTCCAGTTGTCACGAGAACGTGTTTACGCCAGAGGCAACTTTCAGTTTCTTTTCGCTCGCGATCGTTGATCGCGTAATTGAGGTTTTCTTAATGGAACGGATCTCCCGGTGCGAGTCGCGCGCACCACTTCACGTCGTACATTGAACAGGTTATGCTTACCGCTCTTTCGTCTTGTCTGCACCCTTGCATGCGAATTCCGGATTACTTTCGCTGCTGGTAACACGCCCGCAGACGTTAGCACAGTCATCGTAGCCATTTATTACCCGGTAAATGTCCCCTTTCTGCACGACAACGCTCAACAGGAAACCCTGAGCACAGACAACGGGAAAACGCGTCGCGTGTGTTTTACATACGTGCGTTGTTTCAGACAACAGACGAGAGAGAAAGAAAGAAAGAAAGAGAATAAGAAGATGTTGAACGTACGAAACCGATGACTAAACCGATGAGCACGATCAGAGCCAGGATATCGGTGCAGGATCGATCGGTGGCGAAAACCTGGTCCGACTGCCTCGGCGACATCCCCTCGTGTTCCGGTGTCTGAAAAACCACAAGAGCGTAGACAATCGTGACTGTTTTACCGGTAGTCGCGAACTTGTCAAGCTTCAATTTTTTCCCCGCCGTTCCTCGAATAAATAGATGTATCGTCGGTGATATTTCGTTGGCAAATCGAAATTCGAGGCGAAGCGTGTGTAAGCTTTCGGTCTCTCTTAGGTAAATTTTGTAATTTAACAATTTTCGTGGTAAAATTTCTGCACTCGATAAGAGCAGGAAGCTTGTGTTTTAATTTGCGAAATTTGTGAAATTTCGCATCTCGAGGAAATTTCTTCTCATCAGAAGAAAAAAGGGACACGCGTTTAAGGGATAAATTCGATATTTTGACCATTCAGGTCTATTGTTCCGTTTCGACGTGTACACGAAAAATTCGCTTCGAATCGGAGAATAGAGAGAGAGAGAGAGAGAATTGGTCGGCAGTGAACGTCTTTCGCGTAACGATCGAAAACGTCGAATCTATTGGCCGCGGTCAGCATTCCGGTAAATTTTCAGCCTGGTGAAATCGAGCGTGGTTAAACGCTTTCAGCGAGAATTCGCGTCGTTTCGCCAGAATATCGTAACTGGTAACCCTGTTACAAGTCGAACGATCGCGTAGCCACCACCTTAAATTAATTAGACTGTTCGACGGCGACCTTGCATTAGCGTGCCTCTCGTAATTAAATTCCTCTCTCCTCTCTCTCTCTCTCTCTCTCTTATCTTTGACTCGCCCTTATTCAAGAGACGAGCCATTACCTTCCATTGATAACATCATCGTGACTCCTCTTGCGTCACGTTGTTAGCATTTCTTATTTACGCCTTCATTCTCGTTGAAGCTGCGTTTACATTGTTCGATCCTTAATCCAAGTCCCGAAACCAGTTAAATAAAACCATGGCCAATTGTTCTTCTTCAAATATTCTCTCTTTCCCCCCCCCCCTTTTTTTTTTTTTTTTGCTGA
>NW_025109506.1:0-7357 GCF_011392965.1 Frieseomelitta varia
TGAATCTACGCAAACCAATAAAACTGTTCCTTCGATATTCCATATCGGACTAATTGTCGGATTAAACAAAAAAAAAAAAAAAAAATAAAAGAAAAAAAGGAGAAGAGGAAGGGAAGGAAGAAGGGTTGCGTACTCATCTACATTGCCACGTTAGCACACAAACAGGACTCACTGGTGGGAGATTCGGCGCACTCACACGGCTGGGATTCCGAGAGGTTACTCGCGCGGTCTATGGGTTGCAAAGTCGGGTTGAGAGCTCTCGTCGTAAAGACGTCGTAGGCTGGGAATATCACGTGCGAAGCTAACATGTCCTCCGGGACACGAGGAGGGTGTCTCCTACGTGTACAGTGTATCCAGGGACGCGTGTACCAGGGACTACCTTCTTCTCACGTTGCCAAGTGACCCTAGCCAGCGCGCGTCGTCTGCGCGCGTAAGCTGCCCGCAGCGGCTTAGCTCGTTCCTCCCGTTTCGAAAACGTCGGTCGACCAACTCGCTCCGTTGCACCCTTATGCCATTCGAAGATGACCACGCTTCGATTCTCTCGAATTTACCGTTTTCCGTTCGCTTACGTTTCGCTCTCGCACAGCCCGCGCGTACAGAGTGGAGAAAAAGAAGTTCGTTCGTGGTTAGATGAAGTGTATAGATGGAAATACAAGCGTAAAGAACCTGTGGCAAAATCGACCTTGACCTTCAATTCCAAAAATTTCTTTTTTTTTCTTTTTTTTGGCATTGCATTCTACTCGCTGCGAAAACTTTTCCAAAGGAAGAGCAAAAAATTTAAAACGTGCGTGCGTTCTAACAGCGACTTTATGGTCTATATATGGACGTAACTTTCGTCATTTGATTTATTATATGTTAAACGTCGTAGACGTCGGTGTCTAAATGATCAAAATAAAAACTGTCAACATTATTCGAATTAATACAAATATTATAATCTACGTAATAGATTCGTAGACGCGTTCAGAACCATAAAGTCGCTGTCAGTCCGCAATATTAAACGATTAAGGAACTTCTTGATATTTTTCCAAGAGAACTATTGCGACTTGTTTCCTTGGGAAAGTTTTACTTTTGTCACGGGTAGAATACACTCTCTCAAAGTGTCAACATTCAAATTTGGAACACCCTGTACACACATATATTAGATTCTCATTTACAAAATGAAAGTCTTCTCCTTTCGACTTGAAATAACGAAGAGACTCAAGTTAAAATAGCGAGCTCATAATGGAAGAGTAAATAGTTTGAAGGGTCGACATACAAATTCACCGATAAAGCAGCTTCAGTGTTATTTAGAACTCAATCTGCCTTAATTAACAATTTTCGAAACGAGAAATGCAAGGGGATGTTTCGAATCGAGTAGTTGACAAATTGATAAAAATAACTTCGAGTCTGCAACCGAGGAAATGAGGAGATGAAAGGAAGGAAAAGAAGAAAAGAAACAAGAGACGGTGAGATTGAAGAAGAAACGAGCGAAGGACTTTCTCCACCATTGGTCTTCAAATTTTAATTAAGGCAAGGATAACGAACAAACCGGATATATAACACAAAAGCGGAAGAAAGAATAATGCGCATTGTCGGCGGGCTCAACAATGAAAAATTCATCGCGCTGTATTTTATCTCGCTCGAACGGAAGATCAGAAGTCAGTTGTCCACCCTTTTCCTCATTCATTTCCGTCTAAATAGAAAGCAGACGATAAAAACGACGCATGGCCTCGTCGAGAAGATGGCTCCGTTCATACCGACAATTGCTGTACGATGAGAAGCGTTCGTTCATGTTCTTCTTTTTTTTCAACGTACCGCTCCTTCCTGCCGTCTGTACGCTAATTACGTAGTATAGTCACGTTTCATACTTAACAATAATGGTAAATATAATTTTGTTGTCCAGTGTAATGTTGTATTAATTTAATAATATAATTATAATTATTTATATGTATAACTATTATGCAATTATTAAACAATTAATGTAATTATAATTATTTTTGTATATATGATTATAATTATAAATATAATTATTATGTAATTATTGAACAATTAATGTAATTATAATTATTTTTATATTTATAATTATAATTATAAATATAATTATTATGTAATTATTAAACAATTAATGTAATTATAATTATTTTTATATTTACAATTATAATTATAAATATAATTATTATGAAATTATTAAACAATTATAATTATTTTTGTATATATAATTATAATTATAAATATAATTATTATGTAATTATTAAACAATTAATGTAATTATAATTATTTTTATATTTATAATTATAATTATAAATATAATTATTATGTAATTATTAAATAATTAATATAATTATATTGTAATAATATAATTATTATATAATTATTAAAGTAATATATAATTAATTATATAACTGTATTATTAAATTAATACTAAATTAATAATATAATTATTATTATAATATTATAATAATTAATAATATAATATTAATTGAATTATTAGTAGTTTGTTATGTTATATGTGGAGGGTTCAGGAATCAGTGTGTATTTTTTGAAAATAACTTGCCACCTTGAAAACGCGAATGCTATTGTTGTAAGTCTTCAGTTTATGGAACAGTAGTTGTTATAACGTAATCACTACGATATTGTAACCAAAAACTGTTTTGCTGACTGAAAGTTTTGACAAATAAAATCAAAATAATTTTGTTGTGTAATAATACTAATTGAAATGTTGATACTCTGTTATATTTAAAATAACTTGCGGCCTGTAAACGTAAATTCCATTGTCAAAATAATATTGTTTCCAGTTCATGGAAACAATAATTTAGCCGTTATGTAATTTAATCATTGTACGACATTGTTATAATACCAAAACTGTTGAAAATTTTGGCAAGGGAAATATGCTCGACTAATTGAAGACAACGATTTAACGATAAAAGTGATGAAATCAATGTAGATTCCCTAAAAACATTTCTCGCTTGAAAAACGTTTGCAAAGATAAAGTACACTGTTCTTCCCTTTCGCTCGAGGAACATGAACAACGATCGTTCTCGTTTCTCATTTATCATTCACCAACCATTACGATTCTACAATCCCTCAGAAAAAAAAAGAAAAAAAAAATGTTACAACAGAAAATGAAGTGAAGACACAAAGGGGAAGAAATATCTTAACATCCATTTCTTCCTTTCATCTATCCACGACATTTGCATTTATAAACCAAACCGGAATCCCCAGGAAATTACACGAGAACGCGCACGCATGCATATATATATATACGTACATAAATTCATTCAACAATCTGCCAAGCGAGATACCGCGAGAAACTATCGCCCGATAAAATCGTTCCACGTTTCTACAAGCCACGCGAACAAAGAACACATTCCCGAGGAACAATAAATTTATTATTGGATATTCGCGGCCATTTTCCTTTCACGGCATCGGAAGATCCAACGCCGTTTCTTACGGCCGGAGCTTCTAGAACCCAGCGTGGATCTCTCGATCGAGGAAACTTTCGTCTGGACGCGCGATCAGACCGAATACGTCGCGTTATTTGTCTGTGGGAAATCCTCGGTCGAGATTCTCGGCGCTCGAGAATTCGGCGTACGTTCGACGAAAAGCATCCAGTTGAAGCTGGAAACGAGACGCGGGTTGGATACGACGATCAAGGATTGACCGGAAATGCGCGTGGAATCGAAAGTGCTTCGTTAAGGATCTCCTCTACTCGGGTGGGGAAGAGGTGGAGGGAAGTGTGTCGTCTTCGTTACTGTTACCTCGAGAATGATATTGCCAAATCTCGAATTACGATTTCGATAGGTGGCTCCTGGTGTGTCTTCGGTTTCTCTCTCCTCTTTTTTTCGTATGGAGTTGCCTTGCAAGTTGAGCGACATTTGCATTCTCTTGGGAAACTTGAAGTTTCGAAAATTTACAGAACACAAGCGACATGGAAAAATGTATAAAATACACAGCGTGGTAATAACTGTATTTAGAAGGAATCTTCCATTTTTGTTTTTTTTTTTTTAGTTATGTTTAGTTGTAAGACGTAAATTCAAACAGATATATAATATAATAAAAATTAACTATTGAAACAAATTTTTATTTAATTCTCATTCACGTATATTATGTCCAATTTAAATTAGTTTCTAAATTTTTATTTAATTCTCATTCACGCACATTATGTCGAATTTAATTTAGTTTCTAAATTTTTATTTAATTTTCATTCATGTATATTATATTGAACTTAATTTAATTTCTAAATTTTTATTTAATTCTCATTCACATACATTATATTGAACTTAATTTAGTTTTTAAATTTTTATTCAATTCTCATTCACGTACATTATGTCGAATTTAATTTGGTTTCTAAATTATTATTTAATTCTCATTTACGTACATTATATCGAATTTAATTTAGTTTCTAAATTTTTATTTAATACTCATTCACATTATGTCGAATTTAATCTAGTTTCTAAATTTTTATTTAATTCTCATTTACGTACATTATATCGAATTTAATTTACTTTCTAAATTTTTATTTAATACTCATTCACATTATGTCGAATTTAATCTACTTTCTAAATTTTTATTTAATTCTCATTTACGTACATTATATCGAATTTAATTTAGTTTCCAAATTTTTATTTAATTCTCATTCACGTACATCATGTCGAACTTAATTTAGTTTCCAAATTTTTATTTAATTCTCATTCACGTACAATTATGTTGAACTTAATTTAGTGCCTTCGGTTCTTTCCTCTTTTTTCGTATTGAATCGATCAACTTGCCTTGCAAAGTGAGCGATATTATTCCTGAATTTTTCTAAGAAAACTTAAAGTTTTTCGAAAATTTATAGAATTGTAACGAAAAGAAATTTTTCATTTTTTTAGTTATGTTCGCAAAGTTGTAAACTCGCACAGATATTCAATAAAGATTAACTATTGCAAAAAATTTTTATTTAATTCCCATTCACGTACGTTGTTTTTAATACACGTGACACGGCATCTTAAAAAGAAACAATAGATCTATGGAGAAATCATTTCAAAAGATTGGAGAATCCCAACGACGAATGAACTCATCTTTCTCGGTTAACGGGTTAACGAAACGTTCACTCGACGATGCCAGCACAAGCACGGTTAATTACCCTAGAAAGAAACGGGAGGAAGTGCGCTTTGTACGCGAAATTCAGGCCTCGAGTATCGATCCGACCACGATTCCAGGTTCCTTGATTCCACTGATCGAAGATCGAGTGCCGTTGCCAACTCTTTGCACCGTATTATTACCTACGTACAAAGGTTACGTGAACTTCTTACTTTTTATCGAATTATCGACTCGTGTTGTTCAACCTCCATTTAAGTTCCATTTTACTTGTCCCAGATATATTTAAAAGAAAAAAAAAAAGAACAGAGATCGATTTATTAAACCTGTTAAATTTATTATTAGACAGTTGTGTTAAATTTATTTTGCTTGATTAATTAATTTTTATAATTTACGATTCACGTTCATTTTACTAATTTTATTAATTTATGAAATTAAACTACTGTGTACAGTTATCAAATTTCATGGAATTAATAATAATTATTATTATTATCAATCTTGTCCAACCCTTGTTATTAAATTTCACAAGACTAATTAACTCGACAATTAATTTACACGGAAATCTTATTAATTTTATTAACTTATGAAATTAAACTATCAAACTTGAAAATGAAAATAATTACTAATTTTGTCCAAATCTTATTACTACATTTCAGAAGATTAATTAACTCGACTAATTGAGTCACAGAGAATGTCTGAATTTTATTAATTTTAATTTAATTTATGAAATTAAACAACGTTATGAAATTTCACGAAAATAATAATAATAATTATTAATATTATTCAACTCTCACTAACATTAAATTTCAGAAGACTAATTAATTCGACAATTAATTTACACAGAAATTCCATTAATTTTATTAATTTAGTGAATTAATTTAGTGAAATTAAAGTTCAACGTTATCAAACTTTACAAAAAAAAAAAAAAAATTATTAATCTAATCCAATCAATCTCGTGTTACTAAATTTCAGAAGACTAATTAACTCCACAATTGATACAGAAATAACGTCCCCCTTCTCTTTACTTCGAAACGAACGTGATAACATATAATTTAATACATTACACAGAATACAATCATTTCACTCATCAAATATCAATCCCTATTTGTAAACTTTTCTACGTTCACGTGAGACAGAGAGACAGGTATTACGTTACGTTATTGACGGGACATTGTGGAACTCACCGTGTACACGAGAACCGGAAGACAGTTTGTCCATAGCGCAGAATAAATGGAGGACGTTGCGTTCCAAGTTTAATGATCCGCCGGCCGGTATTCACGGCTGAAGCATCATACACAACTCCCCGAAGTGCCTACGGATTCCAATCAATATCCAAAGCAATTCGAAGCTCGTACATTCGAGGTAAGGCTGAGGCAGGATCGTGAGATCCTAACGCCGCGTGTCATGCATCAGGGAGCGAAGGGCACGTGTAAAGTAACCGGAGTTGCGCGGAGATACGTTGTTCGTATTACGATTAGGTTGCGTGCAGTTTGATGTAATGCAAATCAGAAAGTTTCGCGTGCGGTTTTAACGAGATGTTTCCCGAGGGGAGCTGGAAATTCTGGGCTGATCCTTGTGAATCAGGTTCGAAGTCTTTATTGTCAATTACTGTCTTTATCAAATTGTTATTGTCCTCGTCAGAGTTAAATTACGTGCATTCGCTTCGTTCGATCTTCGCCAGACATAAGCAGTCAAGGATCTCTCGGACCGATTGTCCTTCGATATTGTCCAATTGTCGTCAAAGTTAGGTTAAAGTATTACACAGGGTGTTTCGCGACTTGTGGGAATGATGTAAAACAAAAAATGACTTTTACGAACACGTTTTTTTTTTTAATTTTTTCATTATCTCGCTTGGAGATGAGTTATGATTAATGGGGGTTTTTTTTTCTCAGTATTAGGTGTGAATTTTTATGAATTAAAATTTTCCTTTTTTGTGATGAATTCTTTCCAAGGACTTGTCAAGTCCTTCAGTCTTTCAGTGACCACCCTTATACAGGGTGTTTCGTAACTTGTGGGACCCACTTCGGGAGCCGATTGTACGCCTAAAAATAATGAAAAAAAGTCATATAAATATATGTCCTATCTGTCTTCGTTTATGAATGATATAATGAATTTTATAAACAGAACAAACTCTGGTAAGCTAGTTTTACCAGGGATACTACATTCAATTTTCATAATAATCATAATTGGGATGAAGAGAACCCACATGTTATTGTTCATTCAAGACATCAACACCAGTTTAGTTTAAACGTATGGGCAGGAATAATTGATAAATTTTTAATTGGACCTTTTTCTCTTG
>NW_025109507.1:0-7397 GCF_011392965.1 Frieseomelitta varia
GGTGACTGGGCATGATGTCACCCCTTTTATATCAATTTTTTGACGTCGACATTTATTTTTTGCTCTTCACTTGCAAAAGTAACAGTTGTAAAACAAAAAGGAAACGTAAACTTTTTAGAAGATTATAAAAGTGAGAACCAAAAGAAAAGTTGTTTTTAACCATCCTCTCCTCCCCCTTTCCAAGTGATGCCACTGACTTAGTGACCCACGAGCTAGTACTAAAAAAATAATGAACAAAATTTGACCTACTTCTCAAAATGATTCGCCGCCACTGTCGTTGATGATGTATAAGCCTAAACGGAAATTAAATTTGTATTCGATATCGTTTGAATATTAAGAAATAACAAAGATTTAATAACAGTAATATCTGTCTGAGAATTTGATGGACAACGTGACAGGGAGAATCGTTTGTGTATTCCGAATAATCAGAAAACTGTCAGTGATATTTATAATGTATCTCCGGAGCGTAGAGTATAATGCAATATTTATGGTGCTGACCGTGCAATATTGCTGACCTGCTGTCCAGACTCGCCATGAAATTTAATCAGACTCGTATCACACCTGACCTGCGTTATAAAACGTTGCGAATCCTCTTGAACGCGCGCTGCGATACGTTATAAAGGATCGCCTATAAAAATATACAGCTCGAGCTTTTAATTTTGGCGGGGTTTGTCTGAAATTTACTAATATACTTCGTTTGGTTCTCGGCAACGCGATAGCCTCGTACTGCGACAAACTTTTTTAAACCCCTAGGAGCATTTTTTTATTTTAATTTGAATTTTATACGAATTTTATATTTTCTTCTTCCTTTAAATCAAGCAGATAATAATCAATAATAATTCAAACTGTTGTGATCTTACGGTTCAGTGAATTGTTTTCAAGTACACAGAATCTTCTTAGAAGTCAAATTGATCAATTTTATTACTTGCAATTACTTGAACGCGAGAAAACCAACTTAGAATCTCATGTCGATGAAAGAACAGACAAGCAAAGAAATACGAATGTTACACGTATGGCGAGATTTCGATAATTTTGGAAGATACAGAAATAGATAGACGAGAAACGTGGTTCAGAATTTGGAACTATTTGAAGAAAGTCAGCTCCGAATTTTGCGTTGACGGAAGGAATAAATGTGAGGAAGATAAATTTTATCCACGATATGACAAGATTTCGACGGAACTCGTGGAAAGTAAATCAAAGATGTATGAAATGAACGTGTTCCACTCTGAAAAGGCCAGCTTTGAGTCGTATGTTGATAAATGATAGCACGAATTTTATACGTGTGCTGAAATTTTCGATGATTTCATGGGAGATGAACGAAGAACAAATATAACGAAAGATGCCCCAAGTGTTTGGAATGAATATGAAACAATTAATTGACAAAATTTGTAACGTGACTCCGACTCTGCACATTGATGTCTTCATACGTTTTCTTCTCCTTCGCGAATCGATGTCTTCATACGTTTTCAAGGGAGGTTGGTCTCCGTCATTTACATGCTCCAGGTTAAATGAGAGACGATGATCGTGCCGGCGAATACGGCGTAAAAGGAAATGTATGGTGGAAATAACATTCGTCCGAGGCGACTTTATCAGCCCCGCGCCAGCTCATTTCCAAAGTAATTCCGTCGTCGTGGCCGTAACTCGCGTCGTCCGGCAAGCACCGAGCGTGTATATATACGCCTGTGCGCGTCAAATGAAAGCGGACGGGTTCCTGAAGCCGGACGGCACTTTGTCACACTTGCACCATCCACGCTCGGATAAGATACGGTTCTCATATGGGCCGACTTGTCCTCCAGCCAGGCCGATCGTGCTTCGTGCACACGCTGCAGCCGCCGACCGTGAAAGATTTCAACACGATGACAAACAGATCCGATAACTGGCGCGCATGGATCTCAAGGCTACTGTTTCCTCTTCCCTCCGGTTCGTTTCGTTTCACCTGCGAATATATATATACATATATTTTTGAGAATGTAATTAAAAAGAAAAAAGAAAAAGAAATAGAATCGATAGAGAATCGCCCTCGTTCGTTTCGTTTCATTTGCGACTCAAGTACATATTTTTTTAGAATGTAATCGGAAAGAAACAGAACCTCGGTGGAAAATCGTTTCACGCGCCAATTATATTTTGGATATCTTACATTTCATATTTTGGATATCTTACATTTCATATTCGTACATTATACAATTATATTTTGGATTTTTTACATTTTATATTTCGCATTTTATATTTTTTTTACATTTTATGTTTCGCATTTTATATTTTTTACATTTTATATTTCGCATTTTATATTTTTTATATTTTATATTTCGTATTTTATATTTTTTATATTTTATATTTTGTATTTCATATTTCGCATTTTATATTTTTTATATTTTATATTTCGCATTTTATATTTTTTATATTTTATATTTCGCATTTTATATTTTTTATATTTTATATTTCGTACGTCATTAGTATTTTATGCGATTTTGCGCCTGAAAATTTTCTATAAACGCGCATAAATATCTGTAGTCTGTATAATAACAATTGGACTATGCTTTCCCCAAAAGAGGTCCTGGAAGGTTTTTTTTTTAGAAACTTTATCCCTGAAATACGCAAATAGAAGCGTATAGAACGTTTAATCCAAATTACAGGCATTCTCTTCGAAAACTGCCTTTTCTCTTCATTTAATTTTTTGATTTTGTCCAAGTGAATAATTGTAATACAATGAGAATAGGTTACAAAAATGCGACGATTAGAAAAATATTTCGAGAAATGCCCGTAATTTGAGAAGCTCTCCAATTTTGACAGATACGTTTATTATTTCAAACAATCTTCTTAATCGTTAGTTATTACAAATGTCAGACCCTTGCACTTTCATTTTTTTTTGACATAAATCTTATGATGGCTCTAGCTGTGATCCAGTGATAATTTTTTTTATGAATTTTTAATCGTATTATTGAAAGAAGAAGAAAATCGAACGAAAATCAGATCGAAATATTGAATTTACCGAGCTTCGTGAATTGTCGAATTTCGTGAAATCGTTATTTTAATGGCGAAACATACGAATCGATCCGCGAACGTTCTGTCGAGTCACGAAACGAGATTAAAAGGGTATTTTATGATACATTGTCGAAGCTCGTTCTTCAATATTCATCGACGCATTTCCTTGTCGAATTTAGAACAATATTTGAAAGCTCTTGTATCATTTTGCTATTATCACGACAAGTGTCAATTATTGGAAAACTATAATTGTCCACACTGGCCGAATCAATTGATAATATTGATTGTCTGTTGGACTGTTCGATTATTTACACGCAGCAGTGTTTGAACGGTTATTGTAAAATCATTCGTCATTTCGTTACATTCAATTAATTATGTAAACTTTCCTATTTCAGGTATGTATCCACTCGACAAATAAAAAATAAATATCCAGAAACGCGTTCGACCAAATCACTGTGAGTATTTTATAACATTACTTAACCGTTTCTTGCGTTCATTTTATATTTCCAAATATCCAAGATCAGTCGATCTCTATAGATACAAATTAAGAAATAAAAAAAGTAATTTAAATTTCTAAAGGACGTAATTTAAATGGCCGTGTAAATACAATGGTCGTTTAAATAGATCGATTTGAACTTTTAAATAAGAATAAGATGAAAGAACCGATCGCTGATTTATATTTCCAACAACTTTTCATCTGAAGATACTATGAAACAAAATCTACGCTGTTCTACGTTTTTATTTATAGTTTGATCAAAAATTCCGCTTCAATCCCGAAAAGTCACAAATCTTTTTCAATTTTAGTCTACGCACGGTCGTTAACGATGTTAAAATGATAAAGGGTCTGCAAAACTCTGAACCGTGTGACAGAAAAATATATCGGGTGATTCTGTTGTGACTCTGTGATTTAACGTCGCAAATACATACTAGTCGTCAATGTTGTATCGGATGGAAAAGCTCCGTTTAATCGAGGCACTTTCGTGGCCACTGCATGGTAAACATTAAGCCAGTATTAATAATTGTTGCACCGAAACGTGTAACGCAATGCATGTTACGTCGTGCGCGATCGCCGCAGATAAATCGCTCTGTACACGCGAGTAATAGATAATATATTATTCCTAGCTGCGCGTGCCTCTAATTGACGCGAATATGTCGAATTCGTTAGTTTTTAATTTGTTCGCGACATCTTTTTCTCGTTGACTGCATTTCAAAACAAACACGTTGCCTGCGTACGTCAGAATTTATGTACCCATTCAACGTAACTGTATTTTATTAATATCGCTCTATTTTTTTTTTTTTTTTTTGTTTTTTTCACTCTGACAGTGGCAAATATTAATACAGTATTTCGAGAGCGATTTATTTCCGCAATTTACCCACTTGCGTGAATAGTTCGTGTCGATCTATTGACTCTCCAAAGTTAGAGACTTTCTATAAACGTATCGGTTGTATTAGAACATTTTCGAGAAATTCGAAGAGTTCACGATTACAGATCGGTGGATGGTTTAAAATAAGTTTGAAACTGTAGAACATCTGTTGGCATTTTTAGATTTATTTCAGACTTCGCTAATGTCACGTTCTGTCTCAATTTTCGAGATGTTTCGTATAACGTGTATAAAATATACAGAGCGAATCAATAACCATGTCCATCTGAAATATCTCTGTTATTCCTGGAGATATGAACGAATTTTGATTGAGGTGAATTTTTCTTTTTCCTTTTTTTTCGATGAATTTTTACAAAAACAAAAGTTATTCGGTACAGGGGGAGATCGTAATGTAGCAGTAATAATATTTTAAATGTGATGATATATTTTTTGTTCCACTAATCAACGGAGCTCGACATTCTTTATAAAAAAAAAAAATTTATTAATCTAAGAATGTCTCGAAAAGAAAATAAATTATTAGTTCAGTAGAGAGACATTTCAGTTTTAATTTCATAAGATTTATGTCTTTCGTACGACAGATTTTACAGAATTCAGGTTAAAGTATCTTTTAAATCAATAGTCTTTCGACACGTGTCGAGCTGCATCGATTATTGAATCAGGAAAAGAAAAAAAATATGATTCTACTTACAAAAGTGACTTTGAAATCTTCGAAACTTTTCCACCTGCAACAAAGGAAATTGTTTCGTTAGCATCTTCGAAACGAAAAACAATAGAGATATTCTAGGTGGGCGTACGTGGTTATTATTTCATTCTCAACGCTCAAAATATAATACCTGTTAGAAGAGGAAGAAATAGAACAAGTACTATATTTGTCCGGAAGCTGTAAAACTAAAAATGGAACTTTGTACGAAAATATCTGAATGTCTAAAACTGATACTACGTCGTACGAAAATCAAAGTTCTCCACGATGACTGTTCGTCTAGCTATTCTGAAATCATTAAAAAATTTCGTTCGTTTATATAGATTAGAACAAAGAACATAAACGCAATTAAACGCGAAAAATATGAGGAAATATTTGGCAATTTTGGCAACAGTAAACGAAATATGAAGTAATCAGTCGAAGAAACTGCAAGATGACGTTAGTCTCTCTCTCTCCCTCGATAGATCCGGCCAAAACAGATCGGCAATACCGTCGTCTCGCAGCCAGAAGGTTTTATCGATCGCCAACAATAAATACCGGTCGATGGGTATTGCCAGCTCGCACGTTCCCCCATTAATTTACGACACCGTGGTATTAGGTCATTATTGAATTCTATCGGAAGACGCGGAAGAGCGGAAACGACGTCAGCTGAGACGTCGACAACCTTCTCCAAACGTTGCCCGAAAAATTACGAGAACGCTCCGAACGTGTGTTCGCGAAGCGTTCGAAATTTTTCGATTTCATCGAAAGCGTGTTTTTGAAACGAAAATTTGTAATGCCGCGCGTTTTTTGAACGGAAACAGAGAGAGAGAGAGAGAGAGAGAGAGAGAGAAAACAAATAAACAGAACAGAATAATCCCGCGAAATGCGAAATTTCAGTTAATAGTTTTCGCGGAGGTATGATTGACTTTTTCATTAATGCCTTGTTTCCCCGAGCGAGAGAGATTTTCCTCCCATTTGAAAACGCGTTGACGTTGATTTTTTAAATAATTGGATTTCGCGCGTCGTATTTATCGCGTCTGTCGTGTCCTTCGATTTTTCTATTTTTTTCATTTTCGAACGAACGAAACGAGCGACAAGCCCCGTGATTTCGCCACCTTCGGCAGAATTTTAACAAAATTCCCTCGATAAATATTGACGGTAATTGACGTGTCTCAGTCGACTCGAAAGTTGCCGACGGGGGTCTCTCGTTATTTCAAACGAAACGTTCTGTCGGAAAGTGAAACGACACATATAGTCCTGTTTGGAAGCTGCAGGGAATCGAATTAAATTCTCTCAGGTGAAATTATTTGTCACTCTGTAACAAGAAACTGCAACGAATCTCCATAGCGTGGAGGTCGTAGATGCGTGACTCTCTGAGAAACGTTGGCTTTTTTCCGCGCGAAACTTACTGCAAATTCTACTCGAAATTAATGCTACTTAGTCGCGTTCCCGCGCAAACGAGCGAACTTCTTGCGCTAGAATTGCGTAAATGCAGACAATCGCAAATATTCAGTAATAAGTTTCTAGGAGTATAACCAAAGAAATTGTGCTACTGCACTATAAAGTAATGCTGTTGCAAAAAGCACGGTATTTTGGACGTTTTTTTTTTTTTTTTGTGCAATGTTTCACGTTTTACGCGTACTCCGTGAAAATTCACGATCGAGCATTTCCCGCTTGCGCATAAAAATGCTCGCAGTTCAATTATAATAATACGATTGTATATACAGTTGCAGTTATTTATTTTCCGGCGAACGGTGGCCTGTTTTAAATAAAATCTGCTGTTCGCGGAAGCGAGAATTAAACATAACATCGTTAAATTGTAATAAAAGCGCTGGTTGAAAGCTGTTGCATTGACACGACGTATAATTGATGAATAAACGTTGTAACAATTATCACCGAGAATAACGTATAAGTAAGCGAAAATAGTGGAATGATACAGAAATAACGAAAAGAATTGTCGTCTCCCGTATTTTAAATCGGCCGGCTACACTTGAGCGACGATCTTTCTCTCTCTCTCTCTCTCTCTCTCTCTCTCGTATAAAAATCGATAAAGCTCGCTTATTTCCATTGAAAACGTTGTTACGCCGTTTTCCCTCCGTCCGTTGGAGAAATCCGCGGAGCAGATTTAGCCTCTGCCGGAAAGAAAACTAACCGGCGAGGTAGAATGAGGGGATATGTGTCGTCGAACGCGAGATCGGCACGACGACGTTAAGCGGCCCGTGTTTCGCCTAATTCCACTCGCGAAAAAGTCCGCGTTTTACGACGAGCGCAGAGCGGCAGAGGGGCAGGAAGAAGAAGAAACACGGGAGACGGGAGATTAAAAAAAAAAAAAAAGAAAGAAAAAAAGAAAG
>NW_025109508.1:0-7435 GCF_011392965.1 Frieseomelitta varia
CTGAGGGGGCCGATGCATTATTCTTGATTCGTCACTCTGTTCTAAATGTTGCAAATGGTCTTTACAAACCCTTGCAGTGTGATTGGGATCGTTGTCATGCATGAGAATAAAATTTTGGCCTATTAATCGCCTCCCAGATGGTATGGCACGATCACGCAAAATAGACAAACATCGTTCTTTTTTCAGAATCTCTTCGATTTTTATTAAATCACCAACACCATTTGCTCTAATACACCCCCAGACCATTACTGACCACCCTCCGTGTTTAACTGTGGGTACGATACAGTCAGGAATCATTTTTTCTTCATATATTCTAAAAACATGAGCTCGCCGCTTGCAACCGAACACCCCAAATTTAGAATTCGTCGGTCCGCAAAACTCTTTTTCCACTCTTCAACTGACCGATTTCGATATTTTTTTAGCCCACTGTAGTCTTTTCAGTTTGTTATCTGCACTAAGTGAGCTGCGAGTTCTTACTGATAAGCCAGTACATGTCTCTTCTTTTTATGCGATATCAAATACAGAACGGAAAAGCTACGAATTGCGGGTGAAACGTAACAAGTGAAGCAAGCGAGGACAGCAAATGCTGACAGCGCTCTGTCATGTTTTCCCTCCCCGTCGACGTCCATCTTTTCTTCTCTTTTTGCACCCGATTGATCTACGCCGCTAGTGACGTCGCGTTAGGCGATTCGTCAACGACGACAGCTCGTGCATTTTAAGCAGTTGTTTGCTGATCCAGGGATCGGCCGTTGCGCAACAAGTACCTATATATATGTACATACATACCCGTTCCGACGGATTATTTGCACGCCACTCTGACTTTAATTTTGCAGAGTACACCGTCGTCGTCGTTGTTTCGAGATTCCACTTCACAGAGATTTTGTCGCTGGACAAACGCGGAAGAGAGAACACAGGGACAATTATTTTACCAGCTTTCTTTCCTGATCGAGTATTGTCTCCCACCCATCGATCTGCACCTTTTCCCCCTTTACTTCGAAACACTCTCCAACAGACTGCTACGACGCTTTACTCGTCCAATAGCTAATGACATCCGCTCGTGAATTTTTCCGCTCGTCGGTTCCACTCTTTTCTTTTCTCTCTCTCTCTGTCTCTCTGTCTCTCTTCTCGCTGTCTCGTGTTTCGGTCGCGAACTTTCTCAACGGACGAAAGTTGCGAGTTCGTAAAAGTTGGCCCAGTAGAAACCGGAAATCTGAACTGGCGCTCGCGCGAAATTATGCTTCGCGATTCCCTCTGGAATTTTTTAAGTGCCTGGCTAACGAACCTGCCGGCGCTGATTAAAGTTGCCGAACTTGTCTCGAGGACAAGCGAGGGACAACTGTAAAAGCAACTTTTTCCGTTGTTCGCGTGTAAGAGCGTGGAGATTCTTGTCGAAAATTCTCCGGCGATTACACGAGCGACCCTGACCCCTACGTGTCGTAAGGCGCTTCAGCGTATGGTTGTTCTCGTAGAACGTAGAGCAACTATACTACGAGGCAGCTGAACGATTGTGTGCGATGTAATTGTAATAACACATCCTCGATAAAGAGGATGTTGCAACGTCGATGTTCGTCTAATCCGATTATCTGAACCAACTCAGATAATCTTGTTTCTTTTATAATGATACGACAATATCTCATTGCGAGAAATAACCTCTAAACACTGTACTGACACGTTATATTCCGAAAAAATTACCCCTTGGTAAATTGCTAAGCAGAAAATACAACATACCATTAACCACTTGCGCTGGCAACTGATTGCGGACCATAACGAGCGACCAAACCGTACAATTCGTCGCTTTCTTTTTGAACTCGTCGGTATGTTATCACTGGATAGAAATTATTGAGAAGTAACAAATTTATTATTTGTTTTGCCTATTTTGTTTCACTTAAATATATAATTTTACTTATTGTAACATGTTATGCTACAGTATAATAGTGTGTTATAACGTAACCTATGTTATGCCTAATATAACCAATATTCTAGCTAAATACATTGACATTTAGTGTGTTTATTGTTAAATTATATTACGGATTAAAGCTGTATTAACTTTTAAATAAAATAAAATTTTCTACAGTGTCAGAAAACTACTTATATATATTTTACATTATTAGTTATAGGTATCCTTAACCAGTTGCGCTGGCAACTGATTGCGGACCATAACGAGCGACCAAACCGTATACAATAATTTGTCAATTTCTTTTTGAACTCGTCGGTATATTATCACCGGATGGAAATTTGTTTTGGGTTAAATACTTTCAATATACTTGAAATTAGTACATTGAAGTTATTTCCTCTGGGAATATATTTTACCTTAACACGAATAATAATAATTTAGAAACCTTCAGAATCTCTTCTCCCTGAAAATCACATTTTTAAACACATGTTCTATTAAACGTCTTAACCAATTGCACCTGATTGCGGACCATAACGAGCGACCAAACCGTATATGATAATTCGTCGCTTTCTTTTCGAACTCGTCGGTATATTATCACCGGATGTAAATTATTGGGAAGTGATAAATATATAATTTGTTTCGCCTATTTTGTTTTACTTAAATATACTTAAAACTGAGGAATTATTGCAATTTTGGAGCAAAAGATTGTCGACGTGCGTGGCACGTCATTCCAGGGCAAGAGGTTAAAGAAAATTGAGAATTGACATTTGACAACCCCACGTAATGAGATCGAGCCACCTCGGCCGGACTTACCCTAACCACCGAGGGCGAAGAATTGCTGTAGCGCAGCGTGGAAAATTTCCTGTCGTTTAAAGAAAATATGAGGCAATCTGACAGACATCACGGTGTCTGAAAAATTGTGGAAAAATAAAGCGGAGAGATAAAACGTGGAACGTCTGATTTCGACGTTATTTCCTATATACATATGTACATATATATGTTCCTATATACATATGTACATATATATGTTCCACGCGTTTAACGCCAGAGTAGCGAAATCTCTGTCAGAATGACAAATTTCGCTCCGCTTTCGTTCGAAATGCGATTACGCGCTCTCATTCGTGGCAGTTTCATCGCAATTACACGCGAATGCCGAATATACTCGACGAAACCAAAGTGTCGGTCTTTGAACAAGTTGTAACTCGTGCTACGCTTTCGTCGATGGCACTCGACGATGACGATGACAATCGTCGAAGCGGGCGAGTCGATGTCCGGAAGGAGCGGAGGATCGATTCTTAAGGACCTTGTACTCGATACGTAACCTGAAATTATACCGGCAAGCGCCAACGCTGGCAAACTGATTTAGAACAAAATGACTTGACACAAAGTACAAGCTCGCTGCAAACTCGCCGAAATAGTGAATTTGAGAGCCGCGCCCTCCCCCCTCCCCCTCCCCCTCTCCCTCTCCCTACGCCCTTCATCCCTCCGGCGGCGGAAATTTCATTTCTGAGAGAAGTAACAACCACGGAATTACACCTGCAAACTAATTACGCTGGCCGCTTCGCCCTTGCTCCGTATGTAAACGCCAATTATCATCGAGAACTGGAACGTCGTCACCGACCGAGAGAAAGAGAGAGAGAGAGAGAGAGAGAGAGAGAGAGAGAGAGATCCCCCAACTTTTTCCCTCGCCAACGTTTTCGCTCTGCTTTTTACCAGTTTAAACTGCTGGAAACACGTTTAATTCAACTGTTATTCTTATTCGTTCGTTCATTCGCCACAGCCGTCTCTATTTTCTTTCCCGAGTTATTAATTTAAACACCGCAAATATTTGCCAGTCGTCTTTGTCCGACTATCGCATTGCGTACCACGCCTAACCTGCTCCCAGGGCCAGCATATTTTTGGAGCAAAAAGGAAATATATATAGACATGCATTTCTTTAATTCACATTGATAAAATATTCTTAAATATTACTACATATTTTTTATAATAATATTTAAGAATCTGTTCATTATGTATAATTTAGATTTTAACTATTATTTACTTTATATTTATAGCAACACATTGAGGATGGTATGCTCTGATAAACATATAGTCTGTATTCCCTCGTATTTTTTGAATCATTTAATATTAATGATTGGAATGTGTTCAAGAGAATGTATAGCATTCAACAAGCGTATTATTCTATTAGTAATTAAAATGAAAATAAAATGAAAACACCTCCAGTAATGTTTCTTGGTGTGGTATGTTAGGAAACAATTTCCCTACTTTTTGGAAAAATTTATTTATTTGCGTTGCCTGGGTCGTGTCCCCTACAACGCAAAATAGCGTTCCCCGTCGGCAACAGTTGAAAAACAAAAAACGCGAATTAGCGTCCCCCGTCCACAATGTGTTAAGGGGGTATTCTAGTGTGAACTTTTGAAAAAAATCGATTTTCTTTTTTTTTTTGCATATTCTCAAAGGACATAGTTTCAAAAATAAATCTCTGTAACCTTACGTGTGAACTCCTAAAATTGACGAAGTTATGGTTGTTTGAAGGACGCGACGACCAACGTCATTGTTACCGCAATACTAAACTTTAAAGGCATTTTTCTGGAAACTATGTTCTTCAGAACGGTGTCCATGATATCTCAAAATCTACTTGACCAATTGACTCAAAATTTTAAGCACGCGTTTAGTACATGTGTGACTATAGCCCCTATCAGAATCAAAACCAAAAACCTTCTATTTTTTATATTTTTCTAGGCTTCCGAAGTTTAACAAAAACATGAAAAAATCGATAATAGAAGTTCAAAGTATCGTCACTTTTTTAATTACCGACTTTTCTTTTTTGTTTTGGTACCTGTTACAGCGAAACTCATATTAATTAAGGAACATTCGCGTTTTTTTATTTCCGACAAACAGAATCGCCAGAATCACGGACACCGTGAGACGACCTTTTTTAAAATCGACTGTGTTTGAGAGTATGCAGTGCCACTAATTTCAACTTCTTTTGTCCGGAAGAAATTTTGAAACGTCGTTGAAATACGTACAAACAAACCTCAGTCAATTTGACTGCAAAAGAATATAATAGTATAGTTTCTTTGCAAAGAAAATCCCTAACAAAGTTTAAAAAAAACACGCACTTCACACTAGAGTATCCCCTTAAGCGACAAACAACCGACTCGCGCGACATTTTCTGTACGAACGCACTTCTCGTACAAAAAGTAATCCACGGTTCGGAACAAAAACCGGGCGTGCTGCTGCCGATTATCATTATCATCGGCGCGACAATATTTTTTTTTTCGTTGAAAAATAGCAACTAATTTCAACGTTTATTACACGATCGAACGTAAAAGACACGTGGCAAGGGGTAAGAAAAAAAAACAGCGTCAGTAAATTAAATCACGAAATTATTCTTTCACCGGCCGCGTGAAATTTCTCCTGCTGTGCTTCTTCCAGCGAGTACGCTGCGTCACGTCGCGTCCTTCTTCCCCAACTTTTCCCCTTTCTCTGGCTCGACGCTGAAATATCGCCGCGTCTTGCTTAATTTATTCACGCGCTTCGTGGCGAAACAACACGGCGCGTTTCTTACTTTGACAAATTTCGTTCTCGTGCGGCGATTAAAAGGAGAGAACAAGTCGAGATAATTAGCGAAACGATTGTTTCATTAGCCGTTCTTACACGCGTTCGCAAGCCGTTTGAACAGCTCTCTCTCTAATTGCGTGCCGATCCTTGACTCTGCGAGTCGTTTGAACAGCTCTCCAAACTCCTCGCTAATTCTTCCGAAGCATTAACAGCGAAATCAGCATCGATCGCCAAACAACTTGTTTCGAGCTGTGTTTCTTGATGCGTTCGAATCGATCACTCTCGCCACGAATCTTTTTTTTTTTTTTTTTCTTTCGTCGAACGATACATACATGCGGATGAAGTGACAAAAACTGGCCAATCATTGATCAAATTTCGACGAATGGAACCGCGCTCGAATTCAAACAATCGTTCTATTATTAACCTTCAATGTTAATGAAATATTTAGGATAGTCTGTAGCCTCCCCAAAATTATGCGGCCATTTAACAGACCACATCGTGTGTCCGATACTTTTTACGCACAATCGTGCGTGCCCCGTCATCGAAGATTGTTCGTTTGCTTTGTACTTTGATGGAATAATTAGCTTTTGATACGAGAAAATTGTAAATTTCTACCTGCATCGTAACGAAAATCTAAAATATGAAGTTTTGCAGTCGGGTACGATATTAACGCACACTCGATAAATAACGTTCCATTTAAAGTTCCTCAGCTGAATTTAAATTAAATTCAAGTTCAAACATTCGTTCATTTTACAGTTTTAAAAATTATTTATTCCTCTTTATTTATCTTTCAAATACTGACCGCCAGAGCGTTCGCAAATTTGTGCTCTTCTCAACACATTTTCCATTACTTCGACCGCTGCTGCTGTAAACTGCAGCAGTATTTCGACTCGAGTGTCATCTTTTAACCCTCCGTCTACTGTGCCGTTTTGACCTGTGCTTATGTTAGTGATCGCACTAACGCATCATGCGGCTGTGTGCCATGTGTTCGCCAAATTGTCGAAGTGACGACAACTAAAGACGAAAAAGATCAGTTTCTTTTACTTCAAAGTTTATTTTATATTTTAGTGTTTTTATTATTGTTTCAGTATTTTAGTATTTAGCATTTAATAGTCTGTATTATTTTCTTTAGTATTTAGTATTTTATACTATATGTTTTAAAAATATATAGTATATATTTTATATTTATTATTATTTTTTGTATAAATACTAAAAATATTATAATATTTTATATTATAATATTATAGTATTTTATACTATAATATTTTTGTATATTATAGTATTTTATACTATATTATACTATATTATATGTAGTATATTATAGTATTTTATACTATAATATTTTTGTATTTAGTATTCAGTATTTTATATTATTTTTGTATTTACTATTTAGACTTTAGTTTTTAGCACCATTTCAATATTTTACCATTTTTATTATTAATTTACTAGTTTTTGTTATTATTTTTATTTTTCTGTTTATTACTTTTTCCGTTGTTTCTATTTGTCGACGCAATGTCTTCACTACCAACGAGCAATCTTTCTTTGTCTTCTCTTGCTCAATCTGCACAAGACTTCTCTGACAGTGAATGATATAAATGTATAGTAAATATATGTAACTTTATTAATCATGTGACTATTATTTGTTCCTTATATTCCTACATGTTCCTACATGAGTAGGGTGTCTGTCACTGTGTTGGTACAATATCGGTGAGGACCTCGGTCTCGAGCGACCGTCACACTCTGCACAGTGAGCCGTCTGGACAACCCTAAATATACATTAGTGGAATATCCGTGTGGGTATCAAAATAACCAGGCACAGGACGCTGAGGTTCAGTAGTCGGAGAGTTAATTGTGATAAATTTTGTGGCTTATTAACGTAAACTTTGCCTTTTGAATATGTTGGATGACCAACCCGGACAATATTGAATGTATGCAAATACTGACAATAAGCTAGCAACAGTCCACATAAAAGTGGAC
>NW_025109509.1:0-7448 GCF_011392965.1 Frieseomelitta varia
AATTTTGGGATTTTTTTTTTTTTTTTTTTGTTTATATTTGCAATCTACTATCTATCCATCTATACTCTCCGTCAAAAGCATTGGAGCATTCTTTCTTTCCACGTGAAATAAATAAGTTTCTAAATACAACGACAGGCAGAAGAAAGTTTAAAATTTGTATTTGTTCGCTTTACTTTTGTTATTATAGTAGATTTAGATTTTATATTATACTTTATGTCATATTTATATATTTATATATTATATTTTATTTAATATTGTATTCATTTGTCTTTTGTCTAATCTACTGTAATCTACTCTTTTGAACTTGTCCCTACTTGTAGTACTAATTTCAAAATAATTTCAGTATCATAAGTGAAGTATTTATATATATATATATATATATATATACATTATATTTTGAAATATCAACACCATAAAGCATTTATATTTACTTAAGCAAGTTGTTACTTGTTTCGAACTCCAAAGACGCTTTGAACTTTTAAACGAGAGTAGGCAGGCATGCATGTATGTATTATATATATAATATATAATATATTAACTCGATCGTGTGTTTCTCACTTCTTCATCATGTTGTGCTTCTTTCTCTCTTTTTTTACAATATTTTATTTATAAAAAACATGCAATATATACGTAGAAGTTGCAAAATTATGTTAAACAATATTAAAACCAAATATTTAATGTATAATATAATGTATAATAATATAATAAATGCATGTATTATATTTAATTAAATTATAATATATATTTATATTAATATATATATATATATATATATATATATTTATGTATATTAAAATATTATAAATATATTATAACATAATTAAGAAAAACAGCAGAATCGAACGATGATAATTCTTTATGAAACTATATACTTGTATTTAATTAAATTATAATATATATATTTATATTAATAATATTAAATTATATATATAGTAATAGTATATTTATATTAATATATTATAAATATATTATAATATATTTATATTTATATTAAGGAAAACAGCAAAGTTGAACGATGATAATTCTCTATGAAACTCTAAAAAAAAAAAAAAAAAACCCTTTCCAACCAGTATCTTTCCGCGTTTCAACAGAACGAGTTAGATCACACGAGTTACATCACACATCAGATCGCATATTTACAGAATTTACATCCACGCGTACGCGTTACACGCAGGATCTCTACCAACTCGATAACTCCGCGTAAATATTCGATCGTTGATACGTGGTGACGATCGTTCGTTCACTTCCTAGACAGAAGGCTGCGTAATTTACCAGCCGTGATTACGAAGGAATAGACGAAGGAGCGTTCGCGACCGATTGGCCACGAATCGCCACGAATCTGAAGAACGGTGCCTAAATTTATCTCGAGGATACTGCTCTCGGTGCAACACCGATCGATACCTTGCCGCTAAATTCGAGGACGGCTCGTTGAAGCTTCCTTTCCCGATATCACTTCTCGACGCGAAGAAATATTTCTAGACGTAACCCAACTCAACAAATGCAAGGTTCTACTGCTCGCCATCGGTGATATTTATGCAATCGGCGGTAGGCTGAGCGATTACGCTATATTTATCTGATAAAAAGCTGGCTCGTCAAATTAGAAAGTTTTACATTTTTATATCTTTCGCAAATCACGCGTACGTGACAACGGTCAACAATGTGATAAAAAAAACAAAAGTCAGGTGATACATTTTTAATTATTAATTCAAAGAGATCGTTACATTAACTTATTTTCTGATTGAGCATAAGATTGACTCGACATTGAAATTACGTGGAGTCAACACCTCAATTTTGACTTATTCGCGGATTGGAGTTTTAAGGCCGATTGTTGACCAATTAACAACTAGACAGCGAGAACTCGCGGATGACCGGTGGATGATTAATCTTTTATCATCCCGCGTATTGATCTTCGCCGAGGCGAGAATTCGTCGCCGCGGTGTAGCGGAATTAAACAAACGGTACATTCACCTACAAACGCCAAACGACCATAGTCTGCGAACAGACCCTTTCCGCTCGAAGCTCGTTCCTCGATTCTGCTTCTTTCGAAGTAAGTGTCGACTAGAAAAGCACCGTTTCATTTTCGTGAACGAACGTACCGGTGAAAGAAAAAAAAAAAGATCACTCTGGTCTACTTTCCTTGACACGACCGATATGCTTGCTCGATTGGAATCGAGAGGTGAACGTAGGCTTTAGGCGAAAACGCAGTCGAGCGAACCCTTTTTTTTCTTCTCTCAAATATATACTTTTATATTTGGCTATTGCGCGCGAACTGGCTTGTACGATTGTCGATGAAGGAAAATGATCATCTGCCTCGATAAATATCGGGCAGCCATAACTAAATTACCAACGACAATTATAATTAATATAGTAGTAAGAAATTATCTGGGCTCATTTTAAATCATGAACTCGTTCTTCACGATAATGTCTTTATATCGTGCAGTAAGTGGGAATGCTTTTCCTCGAAAATGCGACAAATTCAAGTGTCTATCGAGACGTTGGAAAATTTTCTCCGCGACTGACTTGAAACCTGCTGTACAATGTTTTTTTTTCGATAAGTTATTGAACTTTGAATATTGAAAATTCGACGAAGTCTGAAAGAGACAATTATACAACAAATTTCAGAGGAAAAGGAAGCGAAGAGAAGTCTTCAGTTTTCAAATTCGTGGCATGAAATACTATACATTATTGTAACATTAACATTTGTAATACTGCAATATGTATTATAAATATCATAAATATTACACTGAATATTGGCCGTCATTGATATCAGTCTTGATATAGACCTCGATCTTTTATCGACAGAAGCATTTTTTGACAACTTGCTCTACTACAATTTGCAGCTGATGCAAAACTGACTAACTGTTGTCGAAAACATTTTTTTGATTACGTGATTGGAAGTGCTTGAAAAATTACCTACATCATGTACAACAAACAAGCTTGAGCTGACTAGAGCTGTGCACATTCTGACGTTAGTTCTCTCGAAGGTGAATGCATTAAAATCAACTTAGATTTTTTTTAATGAAATCGTATATCATATATTTCTCAATATTATACTATAATTATAATATATATCATATATTCTTCAATTTATTCCACTTCCTCTATAATGGCTCGATTCCATTAAAAAAAAAAAAAAGATGAAAGTTGATAAACTCCTTGCACGAAAAAATTAATGAAAATTAACGAAGCACGCACATTTTCATCGTACAATCTTTGGAAATCAAAGTAAATATGCAACACCAATTTACAAATACTAATTTCACATAACTGTATTATCATTTTTGTATCTGGAGTATTCATTCATGGTATGAATATTAATTTTATAATCGGCTGTTTTATTTTATCTCTTGGGATGTACACCAAAACAGCTGGCACAGTTTACAACGGTCCATACACTATCGATTAAAGTTGATAGAATTTTCCCCCTGATAGAATTTTCTCGCGTTTTCGGTTCTCAACGCTTCCCAATTTTAGATACCGCGAAATAGCCGACAGGCAGAAAATCAATGACGATCGTCGCTGGTATTTGTAACGCGAATCATCGCGCAATCCATCGGGATTCGGTTGCTTTATTCGGGTCAAAAACGGTTGCGTATCGGTTCGACGGTGCAGACCTCCTCGAGGAAGAATTTTCCTTCGAACGAGAACTGTAGAATCGTTCCAACGATTTATCGTTACTGTTCAAACAATGTTGATAATCAGCGAAATCGATTTTTAACTGTAGAATGACACGGCGGTGTTGAATAAACAGATATTAAAATATGAGACGTTTGTACATGTATTCTTCTAATACGAAGAGCTGAGAATCATCAGTGATGTAAATTGCTCTTATTTCTCGCAAAATTTTGTGTTTGTTAGAAACGAAACGATTTCGAGATTGTTCGAAAGCAGATAGCCCCCCCTCCCCCTGAATTTTAATCGCATAAACGAATGTTAAAATATTGTTTTTACAACGGATGGAAAAGTAAGAATTGTAAAGATTGAAAATTGTAAAGATTTAAACATCTATGAAAATATTGAAAAATTCTTTTCGTGATTTGTAACCACATTATGGTCTCGAAAATTGAAAATTTTTCTTCATTTTATTGAACATTGAATATTAGAGTCAGATGACGAAATGTCAGGATTTCTTGAATTTCTGTCGTTTAACTCTAATGTTCGAAGTTCAAATAAAATAATGAAAAAAAAAAAAAAATCGTACAGCGTACAAATGAAATTTTTCAGTATTTCTATTTTACGTATGAATTTTTACAATTTTTCTCCAAGAAAACTTCCATTTGTTACATGATGTGAAAATGTCTTGAAAAAAAAAAAAAAAAAAAAAAATGAATCGCATCCAAAGCAGTTAAAATAACAGTTTTACAGTTTAAAATGAGACCAATGTAGGTTGTTACATGATATTTTTCCTTCTTTCCCACTTAAAATTATAACGGTTTAAAGATCAATTTAATCAAACTGCCCCACCACAGAAACAATTTATATTTGCCAGAATATAATAAACACAAAATGCAATGGTAAAAATTCCTTTGAGAAAGCCAAAACATAGGATATTTCCCTTTTCTCTATACTGCAAACATTCGATAAAATAAAAACTATTTGTGTTGACCCCTTGCGCTAGTAACTGGTTCACGGACCATAACGAGTGACCAAACCGTATACAGTAAATTCGTCTTCCTTTTTAATTCATCGGTATATCACTGGATAGAAATGATCAAGAACCGATTTTATTTGCTTTTGCCTGGATATTATATTTCAATATAACTGTGCAAAAATATTGCAAAAATTTTCGGCCAAATATTCTCGACGTGCGTGGCACGTCACATTCCAGCTCAAGAGGTTCAGGACATCCACGTGCGTGTTCAGTTCCGACACGTTGCACGCTTCGTCGTACATACAGGCGACAGTTTCGAAAAGCGCCGAAACCTACGATAGGCTGCCCCCCCCCCCCCGTGGAATAATGTTAAATAGTGGAAAGGTTGGAAAAGGAATAACAATGCTCGCGGGCGCGTGTATATACGTACATCTGTGTCACGCGGATACCCGAGTCTGAGTCATTCGCTCCCGTTCGCTGGCTCGAGAGTTCGTTGCTCATCGTGGCTTCGTATCGTGCCCCGATCCCGTGCTCTTTCACCTACTAACGGTTGCTTTACCGTTCACCGCCCCGTTCTACTCGCTCGTTCGCGGGCATTGAAAGACCTGGCGCCTTTTTTTTCCCCTCCGCCCCCGAGAGACACACCTCGCGGCGCGAATCGAAACGAAACTCCGCGATCGGCGGGAAATTTTTGGTATCGAAAAAAAAAAAGAAAAAAGAAAAAAAGGAAATTTGCGTAATCAGAATGTTCACAGTTTCGAGTTCGCGTCACGCGTCTCGAAGAGACAGGCGCGGCAAAACGCGTTTTACGAGGACGCGTTGTCGCTATTTTAGGTATGCACGGTGTATTAGTTGATGCGCAATAAAAGCGTCACTCCGCGCACTCAAAAATAAATCGTTGTTCGAAACTATCACACTCCGATATACTAAGCACATGTGAGTCACGCCTCGTCCGAAGTTAAGGGCAAAGTGAAAGCTACGGAATAACAATACGTGTCACGTATGTAAATAGTTATCTCGGGTATACAGACGGATAATCTGCGTACAACTGGGAACTTTATTTCGCGCGTTGTTACTCTATTCGTATACAACAAGACGAGCTGAAGGTGACAGTAAGATTAAACAAAATGCTAGAAAAAGAAAATATATATACTATATATGTGTAATATAATATATAATAAAATAATATACAGTAATATATAACGTATATTATAGACACATTTTAGTATGTATATTATTCATACATATATTATATTTATGGATTATAGATTATTTATATTATGTTCATTCAATATAAGTATCAGCAAGTATCTATCTTTTCGCGGAAAGTTCTACAACATTGACTGAGAAAAGAATCCGCGTTGTTCAAACCCACGTTGTTCGAGACTCAACCGCATACAGAGTCCAAGAGTTTCTACCAAACGATTCTACAAATTAAGAACGATCGCACGAACAAGTGAAATATTTTTCGCGTCGCTCTAATAATAGCACAGCATTTTAGTTAATATCCCTTTTCTCTCAGTTTCTTCAAGGGACCGTTGCCAGTTCTCGGAACGTTTGAAAAGAGTCAGTCACGATTCTCGATACGATTCATCAACTCCAACCTCATCAACCTACCGTCGTAAAAATGTTGTAACATTACGTAAAAGAGACCGCTAGCGTTGGGTTTGAGCAACGCGCGCCGCGAACAAGAGAGCATGCATATGGAGTTATACCTCGCACAATTGAAAGTTGATAGAAATTCGTACTTTCCTCGTTATCGTCGACGAAGCAGTTTCACGCGACTGCGCATCATTCGACCTCGTCTTCGGCCTCGGTCAGCTACGAATATCGCGTGGTGTTCAATTCTAACGGATTTCGTCGAGTTGGTAGATGTTGGAGCAACAACGGAGCACTCGTCGGACAAATGAACGCACTTTCCTTCGTGTCCTCGCAACAGCTCGCCCCGAGGATCGACGAGACAACGACGACGGCTTCCCACTTCCAACTGTGCCACGCGACCTTCTCGTCATTCGAGCTTCTTTCCGAAACCACGACAGAAAGGAGAGCGCGGCGGTTCGAACCACACGAAACAAACGAAACGACACGCGTCACACGAGTGCCAACCGGCGACTCCCGGTCTCTACTCTGTCTGTCCGCTGAGCGAGGCGAATCCCGTACAGAACACGAGTGGAACTTCGTCCAGAAACATTAGCACGGAGGGGAGAATCGAAGTAGGAGAAGACCGAAAGTGCGCGCGACTACCAACCATGAACTATGTACTATGACGACGACGACGACGACGACGGGGACGACGACGCGACTCCGTCACCCGATCGCAATCGTCTGACCTGACGTTCCACGATTTTCCACTTCCAATCTATATAAAATTTACACAAACTTGTTGTGGGACCCAATAGTTCATATAATTCTCAATTAGATTTTTTTTTCGTTCGTAGAACAGAAGTGTACAGTTCAATTCAAGTGAATTCAAACCAACCAGAGTTCATTTAACCACTTGCGCTGGCGACTGATTGCGGACCGTAACGAGTGACCAAACCGTATAACTCGCCGCTTTCTTTTTGAACACATCGGTATTATATCACTGGATAGAAATTATTGAGAAGTAGTAAATTTATTATTCGTTTTTTTTACTTAAATATACTTAAAACTGACAAAATATTACAATTTTGGGACAAAAAATTCTCGTGCGTGGCACGTCATTCCAGCGCAAGAGGTTAACCACTTAAGCTGGTAACCGATTGCGGACCATAACGAGCGACCAAACCGTATACAGTAATTCGTCGCTTTCTTTTTGAACTCGTCGGTATGATATCACTGGATAGAAATTATTGAGAAGTAACAAATTTATTATTTG
>NW_025109510.1:0-7492 GCF_011392965.1 Frieseomelitta varia
TGTATCAACAGTAGAACTATCGACTGGTCAAAATGACTAATTCGTAATTTTTTTTTTAGATATATTACAGATGCAAAATAGTGAAGATAAAATACACGAATAAAAGTTTGTGTATTCCATTGTATTTCTATTTTTCTCACTTCAACATCTCTGATCAAAATTCTATGCTTTAGTCCTTGGTAGTTCTAATGTTAAAATAATCAAAACACTGAATTCCACTACAATTCCATTAAATATATTTGCTCGTATTCTGCATTGAATTGTTAGTACACATACCAAAAATTTAACATAAACGTCAAGCTCGTGTCAGCGGATCAAAGTAGGTTAAGCCCCTACAGGCCCCCCTTAGTACCGTAGGAGCAATTTTTTTTTTTTAAATACCTTTAGGCGCCTACAGTATCGCAAACGCAAATTTTCCAAGCCAACAGTGGTCAAAGGATTAAGAACAAAGGCAAACACTGTTCAGTGTCGTTGGAAATTCCTAATTATGAAATGGATCTTTCGAATTTTTTCAAACGAGTTCATTGACGCGTTTATTTCGTGATTAAAGAGATTAATAACGAAGCGGGGTAAAACCGAGTGCGCGGGTCAGATCGGGATCAAATATCATTGTTATTCAAAAGCAAAAGCTTCGATATATGTATGATCGAATTATTTTACAAGTTCATCGTAGTGTTCCGTATAGACGGAGTTAAAAATTTCAGCTCGAAGAGTTTCAATGTTTTGTCATTCAAGTGATTTTGGGTTTTTTAGTGTTTTCACATTCAGGAATCTATTCGGGTAATTATCGAGGAGTAACACAACTTCGAATATATTGCAAAATAAGAAAACTTGAAGAAATATCTTGAAGATGAAATTACATTTCATTGGGGAAAATAATATGTACATTTTATTGTACGATGTTCGATTAATTGTCAAAAATTTGAATTAAATGTAATACGAAAGTAGCAAGACGTGGCTCCGTGGTGAGCCGTCAAATAGTACAATAGATGCTAGTACTTAACGAAGCCAATTAAAAATATCAATAAACGACAACTATCGGAACTCGAACGAGTAATTTTTCAAACGAAAAATTTCGCTTCGCCAATAGATATTTCGTTACTAGATAATAATATTACCACAAACGTTTGTTCAGATCAATTCGGTAATCTTTCCGACATTCCTGGCAGCTATTTTGAAAATTTCATCCCGAGGAAGAAACTTTTTAAAGTTTATCAGTTTCCGTCAGAGGCTCTGAATTAATTATTTTCTACAGTATTCGGTAATGTATCATCGCACATTTCTGGCAGCGATTTAAAATTTCATCCCGAGAGAAAGATGCCTCTTTCGGTTATCCGTTCCCGTTAAATGCCGGCGAAAGCGCTGAATTAATTATTTTCCAACAACGTTTCAGTATTCTAAACGAGAAATCGCGACAACAATAGAGTACGTACGGAATTTTCAAAAAATCGATGTTTCCGACTTTGTCGAAGGCACGTAACTCTTTCAGTATTTCTGCACACTCTCGACGCGACAAGAGGCAGAAGAATTCGCGTGGCAGCAGCTTATGGCGAATTAACGTTCCCATCTCGTCGCTGGAAACATCAATGGACGTTGTGTATCGCTCGTGACACAGTTTCGCGAGCGATACGTGGCGAGAACGAGCAACGCTGAAAGGGGTTATTGTCGTTTCGAGTTCGACGTGAAGCTGCGTTATATCGTCTCAAGTCTCCTGCCTACGACGTGGATGTACGGAACGTAAAAAGATTTACAGTTCGTGCAGGCGTTCCGACAAACACAAAGCTCGACCGTAAAAAAAGTGAAAAGAAGACGAAAAGGAAAAAATTACCAGCGTCGACGAGCGCGGGATAGGAGGTAGCGGCGCGTTTGTTGCGTTATGATATAATGAATTAAGAGTAATTTGCAGTCTAAAAGCGCGACGGAGAAACGGAGCTGGAACTGAGTTACGGCGCGAAACGAGCGGCAATGAAGGTTGCCTTTCTAAAATACTTTCCCTAATTCGTCATTCACGCTTTCACGAGCTTTTCCGCGCGCAAATTTTCACGCGGTTTCACCCCGGCTCGCTGTGACTCGCCACCACCTCGCATAAAGAACTCGCGAAATTACGATTATAGAGAGAATCGCGCAGAATACA
Organism: Frieseomelitta varia; assembly: GCF_011392965.1. Lineage (NCBI taxonomy): Eukaryota > Metazoa > Arthropoda > Insecta > Hymenoptera > Apidae > Frieseomelitta > Frieseomelitta varia. The sequence continues at coordinate 2,135 of NW_025109510.1, forward strand.
CTCTTTCTTTCTTTCTCCCTCTCACGTCCGAAGTTCGAATTATCCGCGACTCGTTTCGACGACTTTCTCAAAAAGTCTCCTCTGTTTCACGCGCGAAAAAAAAAGAAGAATTCGCTTCTCGCACACTGCAACTCTTTCGAACGTTTTCTTTTTCTCTTCCGCGTTCCGCAAGTTCCCAAACTGGCAGCGAGGCTGCGTTCAAATGTAAAAATTTGGAGAAAAAGAGCACGTGGACGGGGAAAACGAGCTCGCGAGAGCACACGCGCGCAGGTACATCAGGGATACGAGCGTGCAACAAATTCTCGAGAAAGATCGACTCCGCGAAAGCCGCATAAATGTAAATACGTGGCAAAAACTTTTTCGTTTAAACAACACCGACGAAATACCACCGTCGTTGTCGCGGAATGTCACGCTCCGCCCGGAACGCGGGAACTTTTACAAATTTAGCAGTCAAAGCAGCGTTATTAAAACCGACGAGGAAGGCCGTAACAAGAAATGACAGATTACCCGAGCGGCGGATACGGAGGGAGGGGAGATAACCGCGGGGATGGAAAACGCGAGATGTGTGTCCCGCGTTGTGCACAGGGATGATGCCGACGCTTTTAAACAAAATATTGAAAAAAAGAAAAAGAAACAAGAAAAAAGAAAAGAAAAGAAACGGCGCTCCGCCGTTTCAATTATTCGCGTTCACCGAAACCCGTGATTACTCGCGAGAAGACGCGCGAGTAATTCAGACGGCCGCCGATTCTAATTTAACGCGTTACACCCGGCGAGATGGGAGGGAAATCCTTTTATTTATATGTTCAACAGACACAGGCCGGGTTGCGTTACGCGGCCGCGGATGTCGAAAAATCGTATTTCCGCGAGATCCTTCGTCGTTCCACCCGTTTGTGTTGTTGCTCCCCCGTCGAAACAGAGACGTCGTATAATGAACTCGGACTTTTAATCCTGATTTCCCCAGACACCCGATCCGATCCATCCATAGCGGGAAACGAGCGTTGCCGAAACTTGTCTGCTCGTTTCTAGGAAAATATTTGGTATCTCTGATCGATTGTCAATAAGCGATAATTGTCACACGGATAAATGTATCCGATGATATTGAGTACGTTGGCAGCCGTTCGATTTCGTCTGCTCTCGCTCCGATCTTTTTCCAAACACACACACACAACGCCTATCTCTCTGCATCGGTCATTGTCAAGCATTTACAGCCAACAATAGACCTCACCGCCTATATCGATTCGTCTTTCGTCCACTACTACTCGAGCCACCTGCTATTATTCTCCTCTTCTCTCGCTTCACACCGTAGCTCTCGACGAGCTGCTCTGTCTTCACAGAGGCTGGCAGAGGTAAACAGATTCACCTAGGTGCGTGAGCCTCTCCTTTGAACGGACGACGAGGAAACGCGCAATCCTTGATCCAACTGTGACCACTTGGATTCGTGTCTCCGCTCCGGAGGCAACCGGTCGATCGCGTCGCGCGAATCGGAGCAACGAAATCGGCCGTCTTCGACGTAGACGGCGCGCGCCACCGGAGAAACTTTGAACGAGAAAAGAGAAAAAGAATTTGAAATATTCGTTTGAATATTACGGCGTTGACTGAAAGGCGTAATTAATACATTGCCCCGGACGTGTATCACGTCGACGGCCAAACTCTGCCGGCAACCGGTTGTATACGATCGTGTCGCGCTGCCTCCGCTGCCTGTGATTCATTTTTATATCCCTGGTAAATTGGAAAAGTTTCAACCGGCAGCGCGCGCGCGTTGTGTGTGTGTGTGTGTGTGTGTGTGTGTGTGTATGTGTCGCACGCAACAACCTGCACGGTGTATCACGGCCAAGTGAATAATAATGTCACACCGGTCTCGCCGGTGCGTATTATGAAACGCTATGATCGATCGATGGCTGCTTGGCTTTCTTCTCGAATGGCGCGAAACCAGAATGCGGAAACAGAAATTGAAAACTGTGATTTGTGAAACACGTACGATCGCCTGGACACTGCTCGATATCGCTGTGCCGGTAATCGTTCCAGTGCCGTGCGGCGCGATCGCGTTGTTCGGATTGCGCTTCGAGTAGTGCCATGTCGTTTGATCTCGGTGCTCAATGTACGAATGTACAGGGTGGAAAGAAAAATTCGTCCGTGGATATAGATGAACTCTACACCTTCGATTTAATGGAAATTTACATGCCGCAAAATTCAATTTCAAAGTCAAAGAAGAATTTCTTTTGCATTGCATTCTACTCATCACGAGAGTGTGAAAATTTTCCAAGGAACCAAAGGTCGCATTGATTAGAAAAGTATATTTATATCAACGAAAAAATATGACAATTTTTAACGAGAACACTGATTTTTAGATACTAGTTCACCAATTGATTTAATAGCCAGTGGCAATACGAAGAAAGTATTTTCAAGATGCTCATCTACAATTTTGTTCTCATTTTATTTTTATACGAGTACTGCCCAAGTACACAATCTGCAGACATTATGATTTGACACAGGTAGCGGCAATACGAAGAAAGTATTTTCAAGATTCTCGTCTAAAATTTCTCTGATTTTATCTGTTTATGTGCTTCGCATGGGCAAAAATCTGCTCATACAAACACAACCACTGCCCAAGTAGAAATCTCCGAAAGAGGCATTATGAACATTCACGGCGAAAATTATTCAAATAATAAAATTCTTGTTCAATTTTAGTTATAACAGCGCGGGTTGCGAGTTGGACACGCTTTGAATGGTCTCTGCGAAAGAACACCCGTTTCCGTTTCGACTGTTCCCATTAATGCTCGTTTCGAAACGCCGAATGACAGAGACATTTTACGCCGAAATAACGGACACGGCAATTTATCGCGAAATAATCTTGAACGGCGGATCGATTTGTTAACTGATTTCAAACAGACCGTAATTATACGTGCGCCGTTTCGCCGTTTAATGAATTCGTTTAATTGCAAGTTTATCAGTAGCAACAGCGTATCGCGCTCGCTCGGTGTTTAACCCGTTATCCACGAAAGAGCTGTCCGATCAGTCGTCGATTAATTATCGGCCGATTATTTTTAAATCGTCGAAAAAGAAAAAAAAGAAAAAACATGTCAAGATACTGCGAACTGTTTCGTTTCCCGCCGGCGAAATCTGTTGGTGTGTAACGTCGATAATTTCGCAAAAGGGGCGAGAAACTCGAGCGAGGAGAGCGTGAATCTCTCGTTTGGAAGATAGACGAGCGTGTTAATTCATGGCGAGAGGCTGGCACACGAGGGACAGTTTTCTCGAACGTAAAATTAATTTTACACACCGGCGGGGGATGCTATCGGCGCGCGCCTTCATATTAATTTTTGACACCTTATCGCGTGCACGGCTAATTAGCGTTTTTTATCGGGGATCAACTTTCATTGCGCTCTTCATTATTCCCTTCATTATTCCCGGGCTATTCAACACGTCAGTTTCGTTGTTCAACAGACTCTCGGATTTTTCTCTCTGCCGTCAATATCGACAGTTCAACAATGATTAATCAGGACATTGGATATCTTAGACTTCAGTCGTTTAAACAGTCGTTCTCGCCGTTGGAGAAGATTTTCTCCGAGCTTGATAAAGTTGTCAGACCCGCGTCAGGCTACGCCATGAATTTTAAATCTACAAACGTAAGTTTCCTACTTTGAATGGGATCTGAAAGGAGTTCCTTTAGATGAGCAGTCGAGATACATTTGTTGAAGTGAAACGGCTATCGCCTTGTTAAACACCGTCCTATTGTGTGCTCGGAAAGATACGAAAAAAGGAAAAGGGAATAGTAGTCATTTTGTTCTTTCTCGCTTCCTAGAACAGAATCCACGCTTTTTATATTAAAACGGCCAGGCTAGGTAGCTGCTAATAAAAATTTTATAACTCGAGAATGACGCCCTGAAGCGTCAAATATATACAACAAGTCTGAAAAAACGTTTCGTGTTGGCCGAGATTGTTGAGTCTGTTCGTAGATTAGAGATTCATTGGAACAAGTTTCTTGTTTGTTCCAATCAATTGAACAATTTAAGACGACAAGATCTCTCGTGTTAAGAAGGTGGCCAACGTTTGCAGATTTCACCAAACGTAATGATAAAGAGAAAGAGAGGGAGAGAGAGAGAGAGAGAAATTAACAGATTAATTTATTATCTCGGAGAATTGAAGAATTTTATTTCGACGAAACGAATTCATTTGCGACACGTGATGAAGAATAAAGAATTTACGATGTCGAGCAGAGTACGTAGAAATTAAAGAAAGAAAGTTGAGATTGTAGATTCACGAATGAAAACTGGCGTCCATCACTTCCTTTATACCCTGCGCTTTTCCATCCCTTTTATTCAGCCATAATAAAACGAAGTGCAATATGCAATATCTCAACAGACCTCGACGAAATTAATTAAATGGCTCGCACACAAAAGCGTAAACACGGTAAATTCTCTTTTGTTTTCCGACAACACCTAATGTTCCCAATCAACAATAACGATCCGTTTTTCTACCGGTGCGCGCATCAGCTTAACGCACAGAAAGCTGACAAATGCGCGAGAATGTCAAATGTCGAAAGTGCGAAACAACACCTGTTGAGAGCAAAGTACAGACAAGAGTTTGAACAGATTATATATAAATTCACACACAGTAGATCCCCCTCCTCCAAGATATAGTAACTTTACATTTTGGCCAAAAGATGTGATTGAAGGAAGTTCACTGTACAAAAGAGTCGAAAGAAATCGAATCGAGAAACACCAACGAAATGACTAGAAATACTACCGGAGATTATTAAATATTCCATAAAATTTTGCATCAGAGATGTTATGAAGTTAGAAGAAGAAAAAAAACGAAATAGAAAACTTTACAATACAATGAAGTACGTAAGTTTTTATTTATACATTTTATGAAAGATCGTTGAAATCTCTGAAAGATACAGCTGTTTTACAGCTGTAAAATATCAAACAGATATTACAAATCGGTCGTTTCAACAATTTTGATAGTCTCAGTGTTTCACCTCTCGCGCTGGAATGACGTGCCACGCACGTCGAGAACTTTCTCTCCCAAAAATACCAATATTTCCTCAGTTTTAAGTATATTTACGTATAACCCAGGCAAAACAAATGATAAATTTATTACTTCTCAATAATTTCCGTCCAATAATATCAATATATACCGACGAGTTCAAAAAAGAAAGCGACGAATTATTGCTTTATAAAGGTTTGGTCACTCGTTATGGTCCGCAATCAGTTGCCAGCGCAAGTGTTTAAACGGATGGAGTTCGTCCCTCTAGCAAGTCCCGCTTGAACTTAAAATTTCACTCGCGGAGAACACAGGATGCTCGCGATCCACGATAGATGAAATCAACTTTCCACGTCGTGAACACCAAAAAAA
>NW_025109511.1:0-7503 GCF_011392965.1 Frieseomelitta varia
AAAAAAAAAAAAAAAAAAAAAAAAAGAAGAAGAAAGAAACGAGGTGCATTTTCAAATCAATTATTGAGAATCCGTAAAACAAAAGTTGAAGTTCAAACGAATTTTAAATCTAGATTACAATGTTTATTTCCAAATTTACAAAAATTAGCATATTTCTTTTTTTTTTTTTTAATTAAAAGTTGTATCTTCTTCTATTAAAGATTAGAAAATTATACTTGCTCATGTGGCTGTCTATTGCCTTTTGTATAAATTTATTTTTGAAAGACTAGATATTAACAAATACGACAAACATTTAATTTCTAAATATATATTAATTTTTTTTTTACAAAAGAAATAATATATTTATATATATTTAGATCATTTATTTTCAAGATAATTAAAATTATTATAAAGTAAATTAATCAACCCTGATACAAAAGGTACAAAATAAATTTTACTTATTTATTTTAAAAAAATTCATTCTCATTACTTTAAACTATTAATAATATTATTAATTTTCGATTATTACTAAAATACATATAAAACTTTATTTAATTATAATTTCGATTGTAAAATTTTACGTACTTAAACTCGTGGCAAAAGAAAGAGAGTGTCATAATTGTTTAATTGTTCCTGTATCCAAAAGTTCCTTCCGCGTCACGTACAAATTTTGAACGAACACATGACAGTTCCAAGGAAATGAATTACACGAGCAATTTTAATCCTGTTACCGAGAACACATATTTAGATACATTTCTCTGTTACATATTCACCGTCTTTTAAGAGACACGAGTTAATTATCACGTCCACTCGAAACCGTCTAAAATTCTCCCTTGGCAATAAGAAAAAACGAAAAGAATGCAGTTAAAGAGAATCTGTGCAATCTTTTTTTACAAACGTCAAGCAATTATTCTATCAACCAAATTTTCTTATCTTCAATAATAACGAAGATGTTCAAAAATAAACGAAAAAAAGGAAGAACTTCTATACTACCCGATTTTTAGAAATTTTTCACACGCTGTACACGCTGTATTTCGTTTCAATTATCGCGTGTGTGGGATTTCCGCGTAGTTCGTAGACGTGCCTGCGGTGGAAAGTTTTCCCTTCAAAATTTTCACTCGCTCATTTCCACCGGGTAATTTAAATTTCAACGCGAGAACGTTCGAAATATCAATGGAAGTTTGCTCGTTCGACTTCCCTTCTCGAGGATTGTATTGTACGTTGGCGGTTCGTCGAAATATATTATGGCGGCCGTAAATCGCGTGGCTGTTCGAGCTACTCGGCAATTGATCGCGTGTTTCGGCTTGTAACGACAGATTGAAACGTCACGTGTCATATAAAGTTCGGCTCGTGGAGTTTTATGGCTCTTTGTCGTTTCGCTTTATACAGGCGATCGATTTCGCATCAAACGAGAAATCGTCGCGCAATGGGGAAAAACACGCGTGGTAGATCATGTCAACGATGTCTTTTTTTTTTTTTTGTTCGATGAACCATTGTTCACTGAATTTCAGTTTCCTCATTTCGGATTTACAGTATATTTGAACACGTGGTGCGCATAATTTTTATGCATGAGTAAATTATATCTGTATTATGTAGATTTCCATGAGATTTTAGTATCATTGTTATCAGATATGAAAATTTGAAACTTTAATACCACCATTACTTAGGTAGGATTATTACGATTATAGTGGTGGAATTTGAAGTCAATCTGGAAATGGAGAGACGTGAAAGTATGCGAAAAAATATTATATATATATATATATATATATATTTCTAAATATAAAATATATAAAATATATTATTTGTATTTAGAAATATATTATTATCTTATATTAAATATAATATTTTTTAAAATATATTAAATATATTATGTGCATATAAAATAATTAAATACTTTTAAATGATTTTATAATACGAAAAGTTTTAAATATATTTGTAAATGGTTAATTGCCTCTAAATACTAGAAATGATTGGTATAATAATTTATCAACTGTTCGAATAATTTTATGACCTTTGTAGAGTGAAATGAATAATGAATATCTGGTAAGTTCTATACACATTTTCGAATTTGTTCCAATTTTGACTAATATATATTTGTGACACAAATATGACACATAGTAATCGTATCACATAGTTTTATTTTATACAACAAATATATAAAGGGGATATTCTACACACGTTCTAAAAAAATTTCAAGAAAATGAGATTTTCAAGTCTCTGTGTGTTCAGATACTTTTTATGATCGCATCGTATATTCTTCTTGTATGAATGATTAAAATTTGAACGATACTAAACATTATTCGGAATATAACTTTCTTATTTCGATTCAGAATATAACTATAACAATCCAAAAATTGTGAATGTTACGAGGAGCAGAATTATATCCTGCGCGCAATTTACGTGAAAGGAGGGATTGCTAATTAACTTCCTGGGAGTTAGCCCCTTTATTTTAATTAAAAAGGAGATTGCAACTGTAAGAAACGTCAGGATCGCAGGACGAGCCGTAATTGAAAATCAAACTAGCGGGAATTTTTGGAATTTTTCATTTATCTCAAAGTGAAATGCCGAGTCGCTCCGAGACACCGACTTTCAGTTTCCTCCGCCACAGTAAGTTCCATATATACACGAGAACGTCGCGGGCAGTTTTATGGGACGAATTTAACGCGAGGCAACGAGAGTAGATTGCAGAAACTGCACACAAACTCATAAAATTCTTGCAAACAGCGATTCTAGTTCCCGCGCGAGATGACATTCTCCTTCGAGAAATAACTGCTCCGGCGTTATACACCCTCGCACGGACGTTACTATACATTTGTTCCAAAACTGGAAAATATCAGATAATAGCTTTTTGTACATCGAAAGAATTTTCAAACGGGCAATTAAGAAATTTTGTCATTTACGATAAGTGCTGAACATTAAAAATAAAAAGGTGATGACTGTACAACATAAATGTCGTTCCCGAGACGTTTATTTTCAATAATCAGTATTAAAATTATAGTAGATGAGAAAATTATAGTATTAGAGCAATAGTTCGATAATAAATTGTAACATTTGTCACGGATAATAAAATTTTTAAACCGCGTTTGTACTTTCTTGTATAATACTAATTCTTTGTTGTATAAGACGTTATTGAAGTATTGGTATATGTCGAGGTGATATAATGATATGATAATGAATATTATTGTAATATAATATAATATTAATAATATAAAAATAATATAATATAATATTAATAATATAAAAATAATATAATATAATATTAATAATATAAAAATAATATAATATAACTATTTATTAATATAACAACAATGTCCTTTTGTCGTTTTCTGTTTTGAAATATTTTTTCCTTTTGATAAATACTCCTTTGCCCAAATATAAATTTCTGCTATTAATACTCGCGAATAATTTCGCAAATTAATTATTGCGAATGCCAATTAAATTTCCACGCATCTTATCTGCTTCACCGTCAACGTCTGCGTACAATTTAATTAATCGAGCACGTTGACTGCACGCTGTTCATTAAACTCGGTATTGTTTACGTGAAAAATAAAATGAAAATTACCGTGAGCGTGAGATTCGTATCTCCTCATTATCGAAAGGTCGCGTTAACCTTTCGATTCCGTTCTAGGGCCAAATGGAGACGATAAATTAGAATTTCGCGATATACGGATTAATTGGTTTCGGTGTAAAGTCGATCGATCGATCGAGGACGAACTTCAGACCGGGGAAAATTGCTCGCGGATCCAATCCAAACCATTAGAAACTATACATATATACTAAACTGCACAAGTATTGCAGTATTTAAGAGTGCAAGTATTTAAGAGATTCGATCATTTATGAGGTACATTATAATCGTAACATTAATTTTTGTTTTATAATGTTTATTTTATAATTTGTCTTATAATTTTTGTTCTTTTTCTTTCTAATGAAAAAAGAAAAAAAGAAAAAAAGGAAGAAGACGCTGATTAAATTTCGTTCTGTATATTTTTTGATGTACACAACTTGAAGAAGAAGAAGAGTTCTTTTTATATCGCAATTGAAAAAGCAAAACGAATGGTTCAGTGAAAAAGTGTTGTTACAATAAATATAAATTTAACCTTTGTACTATACACGGTGAAATACGTGCAAGAGGTATGGTTCTCCGAGTACAATCGAACCGTATTTATTCGCGCGAATATTTGCAGGAATATTGTTCGAAAAGTGACTTCAGTTATGCAGCGAAATTTTATTCATAGTCGTGAAAACCCGGAAAAATATACGGATTAATGAAAACGATGGAAATAATGTGTCAACAAGGAAAATTAATAGGTTTTTTTCATAAATAGGTTTTTTTGAATTCAATTTCTAATTTCTGGTCACAATAATCTTTCTTATGTACAAATAAATATTTATTTGTCGAGAAATAATAATACGTGGGCTGGTTTTTACACAAATAAATCGTACGTTTAACAAATAATTTATCCTGTCGTTGGTTACGATCAATCATTTACTAAATATGAAACGTGAAATTGATGAAACAAAATTTTAGAAAAAGGAAGCATTGAAAAATAAGTATTTGAAAATTTATTGTCTTTCATTTGATAATAAGGGACTTATAATTACACAGTACAATGATACTCGTTGATGAATGATGATTGATTATGAGTGCTGCGGACTTTTATGCATAGAAAATGGAGACTATGCACATAATATATAAAATATCCAAGGTATGCTGCTATATTTAATATTTAATACGTAAAACAATTTTCTAAGGTTATAATATTTTTTAATTACATTCTCAAAAATATGAATTTGCATGAAAATTCGCAGTCTATTTAATACAATAATTATAATAATACAATTAGTAATGACGTACGACAATGATAAATGTAAATAAAATATAAATATTTTAAACAACACAATAATAACAAAATAAATAAAATGAGATTCAAACAAACGTTTAAAATTTTGCAAAATTTATCGTATGAAAGACAGGAATTTATATTGTCCTTGTTTTTCACGCAATAGGTTTTATTTTAAACATACATTGATGCAGTAATATAATAGGCTTTGCGCAATGGGTTTTATAAATTAAACGTAATATCTTCTAAATTAAACGTTAATATTTATAAATTATATTTTTTATAAATTAAACGTAATATTTTCTAAATTGAAATTTTTATACGCAGGTTAATACTATTTGCATAGACAATGTATTGATTAACGTATACAAAAATATATGATTCTGTTTAAAAAAGCGGAGGTGAAATCTCTGAAATCCCACCAGCTAAAAAACATTATTACCATCGTAGCTTCCTCTATACCGCATAAAGTTCCAAAAATGTAAAGATATTCGAATGCTAATTCTCATTGAATGACTCCCTGTATATTTTTAATGACAGGATCACGCTGAATCCTATACATTATACACTGAAGGACTGAATGATATAAAACAAAAATAACTTTTTTTTTTACAAACACATGTTTTTAAAATTTTTTATTATTTTATTTGGAATATAATTAATGAATTTTTTTCAATATTATGCGTGAAAGACATCCCTCGAATGACCACCATTTTCCTGCTCACAAATACGGACTTTTTCAAACCCTTCAGTTTTTCAGTGAAATGTAGGAAACATAAACTCGTCAAACTGCACATGGACAGCGGATTTTTGTGCGGTTTTTTTAAATTTCCATAACATGGGATCGAAGAAGTGAAAACGAAGCAGAAAATCGTTTCTTCCACGTGTTATTACAGTCAACACTCTTCTTTGGATCATTTTATGTATTTTTGATGACATATGACATTTCTGTACTTTCGAATTTTCCACAAAATATCCGCGTCGAGTCAGAGTGAAATGTGACAACATCAGCATCCCTGTCGCGTGGTCTGTACCGGGTGTCCCGCGTTGTGCACATGGGGATGGCGATCGGATCGAAGCTGCTGCGAACAAAACGAAACGAAACGAAACGAAACGATGTAAAGCGCCGCGCTTGACCTTTCACGCGAACCGTTTAAAACCTGATGTCTACGACCGAAGATAGATTTATAGCTCGCGCGCTTGACCGATCGATCTTGTCGGTATTTCTGCGTACGGGGTATACACAGTAATTCACGGACGATAAATATTTCACTTATCGTTCGGGCGCGTGTCGACGAGAGCAAAGTCGAGGTGAACGGTTAGCCAAAGGTCTCGCGACGTAAACAGACGATGAAGTATTAAACAGAGCCGCAGATTAATCATTCAAGGGTTTTAACGTGTTGCTCGTGTCAGTGTATCGCCAGCGTATCTAACCTCTGAAAAGGAATTCCCGATCGAAAGCGCAAGTGTTCGCACACTGCTCTGCTTTTTAATCTCGCTTCGGATCTCCTCTCGACGTCGCGGACATCGGTAAGTCGTGGAACATTGAAAACGATGTTTGGTGAATATTTATGTTTGTTTCTTCTGTGGTTGAACCTCGTTCACGAGTATTTTCCTTTGTAATCGATTAAGGATGCAGCCATTTTTGATATTTTGTATCATCGAATTCTGTTTTTGAACTCTGAGCGTTTAGTTTCGTAGTAGAATATCGTGCAAATAATCTGAGATTATTTAAAATCATTATTTTACTTGTACAAAAGGAGGCTTAAAGGGGATAACATATTATAATAAATGTAGAATAAATTATGACATATTGAAAAGCATACGTTTACTGATGAACGTATTGTTAATTTATTACACGTTCTTCGTTCAGCGTGAAACTTTTGAATTTTTAATAATTTAAAAGGGTTAATATATTGTTTTATAAGAGAATTTCAAAAGAGTGCTTATTACATTCCTTAATTGTATCATCCGTCTAGAGTTTGCAAATTTATGAAATTTAAAGAAATTTGTATGTTGTTATGACATAATCTTGCTTGGTCTTTAACCTCTTGCGCTGGCAACTGGTTCGCGGACCATAACGAGTGACCGAACTGAGTACAATAATTCATCGCTTTCTTTTCCTTTTGAACCTAGTTGGTATGATATCACTGGATAGAAATTGTTAACAAACTTATCATTTGTTTTGCCTGGGTTATATTTACATATACTTAAAACTGAGGAAATGTTGCAATTTCAGACAAAAAATTCTCGACACGTTACGTGGCACGTCATTTCAGCGTAAGAGGTTAATGAATTAAAAATCATAGAGTATATACTATAGTCTTGAATTCAATTCATTTCTTAATTAGGAAATTAAATATAACAATACAGTAATAAAAACTGTTATTTACTAACGTGTGCAAGTATATTATAATATAATACAGTTTTACAGAAGCTTTTAAAACAAAAAATGCAAAATGTATTATATAATATAAAAAAAAATACAATTTTTTTAATGGAAACTAATCATTCGACAATGCGTGTCTCTAATGAGGAGATACTATTTTCACACTTTACTTTTACCAATTTCAATTATCCATATCAAATCTAAATGCAATTAATTTTGCACCCCGATTGTTCTTCAGTTTTGATTCACGTGTTTCTGCAAACAGTAAAAAAAAAAAAAAAAAAAAAAAAAAAA
>NW_025109512.1:0-7521 GCF_011392965.1 Frieseomelitta varia
TAACCTATAGTACGCGTACTTCTGGAGAACCAACGAAAATAAAGAAAAATAATTCCACACGCAATAACGATCGAAATGTTAATTACATCAAATAAGAGTGTAACCTAACCTATAGTACGCGTTCTTCCGGAAAACCAACGGAAAGAAAGAAAAATAATTCTATAATAACAATCCATAATAACAATCGAAATAACTTGCAAAAATGCAACATAACCTATAACACGTCTGAAACGCGTTCTTCCGGAGAACGAATGAAAATGAAGGAAAAAGGAAAATAAATCCACACGCAGTAACAATCGAAATGTGAATTACATCGATGAAACGAGTTATCCAACTTGCAAAAGTGCAACCTAATCTATAACACGTCTGAAACGCGAACTCATTCTGCCGGAGTTGACGGAAATAAAGAAAAAAAGAGAAATAATTCCACACGCAACAACAATTAAAATGTCAATTACATCAAATAACTGGCAAATGTGCAACCTAACCTATAACACGGCTGAAACGCGTTCCTCCGGAGAACGGTCGAACAATATGAACCGTATTCGAACACGTTACCCCGCGTTGTTGGAGAACCAGGTCGAGCCGTGGAACACACTTGGTTCTTCGCGCACTCTACGCTGGCTTTATGTATGTACATATGTACGTGCGTGTCTACCTAGAGCTAGATGTATCGTATAATAATCGAGTATAACGATCATGTATCACTAACGTGCATCGGGGCGCTCGTCGGCGGCTCCAGAGCTTTGTCTGCAGATAGTCAAAGATAGGAACGTACGGGGACCTGAGGATGTAACGCCGGATGCACCAGCGTCGCGTGTTGCAGCGTGCCTGGTAATTCGCCAGCGGTGGAGTATGCCAGTGGATGGTGCCACAATTCAGGACCACCATGGAAGAATGGGCTCCCTAGGTCTGCAATAGAATACACAATTAGAAATCGACTCTTATCCAACTGAAACACGAATTGTTTTCCGTTCGGAACGCTATCGACCACACACGATCGCGCAAGTTATTTCGAGTACGGGATAGATACACGGCGTTGTGGAAACGGTGCTCGGAACATACTTCCCTTTGTGTGATAAATTTTTCAATTTGTTATTATTATTATTATTATTATATTAGTGAGATGTATCATCTACAATTAGTATTGTACTATAAATATTATTGTATATTATGTAATGTAATGCAATTAGTATTGTACTATAATTATTATTGTATATTATGTAATGCAATTAGTACTGTACTATAATTATTATTGTGTATTATGTAATGTATTGCAATTAGTACTGTACTATAATTATTATTGTGTATTATATAATGTATTACAATTAGTACTGTACTATAATTATTATTGTGTATTATGTAATGTAATGCAATTAGTACTGTACTGTAATTATTATTGTGTATTATGTAATGTAATGCAACTAGTAGTGTACTATAATTATTATTGTGTATTATGTAATGTAATGCAATTAATTATGTGTAATATATAATATACTAATCAGATGTATAATATACTAATCAGATTCATATTACTTGTTTTTTATTTATTACAACACAAAGAGAAGGCATCCGAAAAAACATTTTCACACCACTGTATATGTAAACTTACATGCTACTTGTTATAATAATTATTTGGACACGTTGAAGTTTACAAAATATTGTACTTTAAATGAGAGACTATATTTTTAGTCTAATCTCATTCCTGGACAATCGGCACACATATCTTAAATATTGCTAATATTGATAAATGATTAATATCAATAATGAAAGGACAATCGGATTTAATGTAAAGAGTGGTATAACAGAAAAAAATCACGAACTGAAAAATTGTTGTAGAAACATAACAGTGTCATATAATGTTATCTTTATACAATTTCTATGTAAAGTGAAGTTGAAACTTTCGAAATGTTGAGCTAAACCAAATAGGCTGAAGATTGACTTGCGATTGTTAAACGATTCAGTTGAAAGTGGATGAAAGTTTATCCTGCAGAGACGTCAAAATGACTTTAAGCGTATCTGTTCTATATTCCACATTCAGCTACACGTTCGTAAAGTTTCTTCGCGAATTTCATGACAAGTTAGATGCCAATTAGGAGTTCACGGGAAATTTGAATGTACGCAGATAATACTCTCAGTTTCAATTTCAGGAGATCATTTGAGCCTAGTTGTTGCAAGAAACGAAAGGTTAGAGAAAATTTCTCCTCTCAAAACAAAATATTAAACTTGTTACTGAATTGTATCAACTGTCCAAATATTTATGGACACCGGGGTATATTTCATGGTTTTTATTCTCCCGGAGTTTGTTTTAGATTTTTCCTGCGTTTTTCATTTTCTTTTTTCTTTATTTTCGAAGTGAAGTGGCGTAGGAGCTTGCACACGAGAGATTTAGCTAATACAGACAGGTGAGGCTTTTGATTTGAGAAAATATCGCGTGGGTGAAGCTAGGTTTTGATAGAATATTTTAAATGGAGAATTGATTTATGTTTGACGGGAAAATTTAAATTTTTTGATTCTCGATGAGTTTCGATGCGTGTTTTATATATATGTATACACACAGATATTATTACATTAACAAAAGCTTGGAAATTGAAAGATAAATATTTAAAAATTATTTGTTATTACATTAACAAAAGCTTGGAAATTGAAAGATAAATATTTAAAAATTATTTAACATTAATATTAAGAAATTAATATAAAGACAAGTATGATAATTTCGTTTCTGGAAATAAATAAGATAATGCTAATTTTCCAATTTAACAACGAGCCATCGTATGTTGTTCTATAATTGATTTTGTGATATTTAATTTTATAATTGCCAATATCTACAAGGTATATTTATTTAATGATATTTAACCCTCTATTTAATAACAATATTTAATTTTACAGTTACCAATATGTACAAGCTGCATATATTCAGATTAATTTCGGAGAATAGTTTGACAAATTTGTGTCGTATCGTATTTTCGTGATTTCAATTTTTGAAAGGTTGGATAAGTCAGAGGTTTCACTGAATCGTGTGTTGCTTGATAATTCTCCATGATTCAACGATAATTGGTAATTTATTCTCGATTAAATGGGTTTCCACGTTTCTATCGATGTTTTCGCCGTTTTCATAGAAGCCTGCGTTGGCTAACAAGAGTAGCTCAAGGAATTTTCCAGCTGCATAAATCGCGTCACGTTCGAACTATTTTTCCAAACGACATCCTTTCCCTACTGTCGCTAAATTTATAATAATTATTCACGACCGAAGCGATTTCATCTCTATTAATTTAACTTCTTTCGATCGTTTCGTTTAGTTTAAAGAATCGCGTTGACTAATCAAAATCAAAGATAATTTCATCGAGCGTTCCCAACTGCGACTTGAAACCTCAAGAACGACAGATTTCGCAAATTAATTTTGCCAAGGAAAATAGACATTTTCTCATTCGATCAGCAATCCAAGCCGACAATTAATCGCGAGACAATTGCAATCAATCAAAACATTCCTTAGACGCACGTGTATCTAATCGGCAACGTGACACGATACGATTATAGTTCGTCACTTATTTCAATTCGAGGAAAAAAAGGTTTGCGAGAAAAGTTTTTCCCCGCGGCTAGTAATTTTAATTTTCTTGCATTATGTTTTGTGAAAACAAGTGACACATTAGCAAACTCAAGGTTACTGTGAATAGTTCATCATGTGCAAAAGTACCATGAACAGTAGCAATTTCCAATAACGAGTTATGTATAATGATAGTAAAAAAAGAGAAGATAGAAAAATTAGAGTGAAGAAAGTATTCATACACTTGTATTTCAAGCTCTTAATCTGCGCTAAAAATTACGAAATATCTTTTCTTAAGTGCTGGAATGTTATCATGCCAAGATTAGGAACGAACGCTTGTTTTTTAAATTATTAAAAATTATTCAAATTTTCTTCAGACAATAGAGCTACGAAAAACACCGCGTGTATCAATAACTTTTTGATTCTCGAATTTTTATGTTACTTACTTGCTATTATTATTGTGCTATTGGAAATTGCCATTGTGCATCGTTACTATCATACGTAGTAAACTATTTATGGAAACTATTATTAGTAATAAATTACAATATTTATATAGAAACAGATTTTGTTAATGTATCGTTTGTATTCTTTTGCAAAAGAAATTGCAAGAAAAGCTTTCTTGATCCATTGTAATTTAATAAATTGGTAATTTCATTCGATGAAACTTTATATCTGTAAATGTCATCGCTGTTGTTACATTATACTAGGTTGTTGGATTTCATAGTCGTGAATTTTAAAATTATAAAATTATAAATTATAAATTATGATTTATAAATTATAAATTATAAATTATAAATTATAAATTATAAATTATAGATTATAGATTATAAATTATAAATTATAGAATATAGATTATAAAGTATAGATTATAGATTATAAATTATAGATTAAAAATTATAAATTACAAATTATAAATTATAAATTATAGATTATAAATTATAAACTATAAATTATAAACTATAGATTATAAATTATAAATTATAGATTACAAATTATAAATTATAAATTATAGATTACAAATTATAAATTATAAATTATAAAATTATTTATAATTTAATGATTGAAGATATTGTCAAGTAATAGTTCGACAAAACTATGAAAACAAAGAATTTCCGTATAAGTGCATTTGTAATTTATACAATTATATATTTAATACAGGTTTTTAACTTGTTATTAATTCAATATACATATATAATTTCGAATGTAAATCAAATTTATTAATTACAATCTAAATATAATTTAAATTTACAAATTAAATATTCGTCCTGTATCAATTGACATTTCGTTGTCGAATAACTGCATAATCGATGCAACATGTTAAAATAAAAGAAAATGGACGAACACCACGTTCAAAATAAATGGCCCATTTAGCATTGTCAAAGCTAAAAGCTGTATAATTCATTTAGCATTGTTTAAAGCTTAAAGCTGTATAACCGAATACAACTACGTTTCATCACATGATTCATAACTGATGAGTCACAATTCCATTAATATTGATGTTATCTTATATTCAAGGAAAGTACAAACTGACCGAGAAAACTAGAAGTTTTACGAAGAATTCGGTCACTTCATTTGCAACAATCTGATAATATCGTTTCCTTGCATTTTTACTTCGTGTTCACATGTCTGTGCGGCATGTAATCAAATCGGTCGTAAGTTCCTACGTCACCATGAATATTAATATTATTCATAGAACTACATAATGACGCGATACGATCATCGAACGTAATCACTGGCCGGGAAGAAATCTGAATTTCTTGGAATCACGAGTTGATTAATCGCACTGAACGCCTTTTCTTTTTTTTTTTTTTTCAAGAAATGACATTGTACAAAGCGATTGAAATCGAATCGAGTCGAATAAAAAAAGAAAGAAAAAAAAAAAAAACAGAAATAAAATAAAATTATTCATCGAATAATTTTCGACACAATTTGTAATAAATATTAATTATCAAGAATTCGTCTGTCTCATTAAATTCTGGTTTAATCATCGATTAAAATTTTATTTAAATTTTGATTCTAATTTTACTTGAACTTTTCGCATAGTTAATATAAGTGTATGATCATAATACATGTAATGAATATGTTCAATATAATATAATAATATTATATAGATGATAATTATAATTATATTATATAATATAATAATATTATATAGATAATAATTATAATATAATAATATTATATAGATAATAATTATAATATAATATTATATAAATAATAATTATAATATAATAATATTATATAGACAATAATTATAATATAATTATATTATATAGATATATTATATTATATAATAACTATAATATAATTATATTATATAATATAATAAATATATTAAATTAAATTTTATATAATATATATTATATTAAAACATATTAATGATAATAATTTACAATGACTACATTAAGTAGATCACTTTGTACATTTTTCACCCATCAAATTTCAATTCTGAAGTTTCAGAATGTAGTTCTAGCAGCGCCATTTTATAAAATGCGTTGATTCTCATTTCGAGTGGATGCGATGCGAAAGTCAGAGATACATTTTATGATTTATCGACGAATATTTCCACCACTACTACTCACTGCTATAATAAAGTTACTACTTTAACTTTCAATAACTTTATTAACAATTCTATTAGTTGTTCTCAAGATTCAACAGTATTTGTTACAAATAATGTCACACTAAAAATCGTCCACCTCAGACCTACATTAAATTCCAAAATTTCTAGAAGGCCTGTTCTAAAAAAATAACATACATAATTTACAATGACCTCTTGAAATCTGCTGTACGATATTTTTTTCTTCACCGAATTTTCGATATGAATTGTAAATGATTTCATTCTTCAGAACGATGATGGATCTACTTGTAGAAAACATTTCTCAAAGACGTTCCAATTTCTACAATTTTTCTCGGTTTATTTCGAAGAAATAAATACCAACTCACGACTCGTCAAAGCAGAGGTTCCATGCTTTCAAATGCCAGTTACATCACTGTTCTATCATTTTTTCTTTTTCCAAGTTACTCGACACATGTTTCATCGTTATTGGTTCGATAGCCGCTCTTCACCGTACGTGAATTAAGAATTCTCTAGTAATTCGTAACAGACGTAATTCAAATTCTGTGAAACAGCAAAAAAAAACGGTTCAGAAAACGCGACAACTCCAAAGACCTCTCGGAGAGGTTTTCGATTTCTCGTACGAGTTGATCGTACGAGCGATTCGCGGCGATTCCCCTTTGAGGCGCCTCTTCGTCCACGTCGGACCGGAAGTGCTCGACACTTGCACACGTAATGCATTGTACTCGCGACGAGGAGTACGGGGCGAGATCAATGAAAATCGGCTGCAGAAAACCGCCTGTCTGTCCACGAAAACCCGTTTTGCCCCTCATCCTCGAGCGACAATACGTCACGAACGTCGGGCAAGATCTCATACCAACTTTATACAATTAATCGATTCCCCTCGCGCGTTTGCCACGAACGAAAAAAAAAAAAGAAAAAAACACTGTTCTCTCACGGCTGTTTCTCAGCAGTTTTTTTCACGGGTTCGAGTGACTTTCACGCGAAAGCCAGGATTTTTATCCCGGATGATTTATGACGATCTTTTGATAAAGACGAACTAACGACGAACCGATCCGTCGACTCGACGAAAAGATTTTAGAAGGAATCGCCTGGAGAGCGAGAACGACGATCGAGTGGAAACTCCTGGAAGTGTGATTATTTCCACCGTTGCATGTGTGTGTGTGTGTGTGTGTGTGTGTGTGTGTGTGAATAATTGGATCCGCGGAGTGTAATATTGGGTAGTGGAATTTTGAATACGCGATGTGATTGTGGGACAACGAGTGATTTTGTGTCTTGCGATGACTTCACAATGCGACGGCTCTGTCGTTTCTTACTTTTGCTTTTACTGTTTTTTTTTCTTTTTTTTTTTTTTTTTTGAATAATTGGTACTATGAAATTGCGAGTTATTTTTGAGAGATCA
>NW_025109513.1:0-7534 GCF_011392965.1 Frieseomelitta varia
TTTCATTGATTTATTTCGAGACATTTTTCGACGAGATCTTTATTTTTTTTTTTTTTTTTGTTAAATTTAATTTCCTTATATTTCATATTTTATTCTTTTAAATATCTTTTTACTATCTTTTAATATCTCTAACCTAATGTAAGACCACGACTCGTAGTTAAAGTAGCAAGTACTTTCAGTATCAGCGGCGGCGGTTTTTCTGATTCTTGAGACATAATTTGTACATGTATTGGAAACTCCAACATGTTTGACACTGGTTCGTAGAATCTGAAAATGTAACAAATTCCAGTAGAAATAGATTTCACTTCATTTATATTCTAATATAAATACTTCAGTGCACCTTTTAGAGACTTCGACGATACTCGATTTAGGTATCAGTCTCGCATTAATCTTCGAACACGATTCAGACTGCACGATCGTCGATTTTGGATAAACTGACACTTGATTTCCCAAATTCTTTGGAATTTTCATTAGAATATTCACTGGGGAACGTCCTGAAGTAATTAATTTATTCACTAATTAACGTATTAACAATTTACATACATTGTCTGTCACGTAATGTTTATACGTGTGTCTCATTTAGGTTCAATCTTTATAAAATAGATTATCTAATTATTCATGTTATTTAAAATTTGTTCATTTCTATTTTAATCAAAGACTAGAGACAGTGGCAGTCAACGTGTTAATTGATATTGCCATCATGTATATTTCCAGTATAAAG
This sequence comes from Frieseomelitta varia, assembly GCF_011392965.1. Taxonomy (NCBI): domain Eukaryota; kingdom Metazoa; phylum Arthropoda; class Insecta; order Hymenoptera; family Apidae; genus Frieseomelitta; species Frieseomelitta varia. Next base: position 722 of record NW_025109513.1, read on the forward strand.
AAAATTACCGTTATTAACAACGTTAAAAGACTGTTGACAAACGTCAGAATCGATCATTACAATGCCCAGATCAATGCACGGTGGATCTAAATAGATTTGATAGCCAGTCACCTCTGCCCAGATCGGAACGCTCTACTTGGAAAACAATACAATTTTTATTATTCCGTGGCCTTTAATAATTATCTGTATATCTTAATAACATGTGTATTATAAATTAGAAACCAGTTGTCCAAGTGTTCTATTGTCAGTTGAAAAACAAATATCCAACATCTCGTGATGAAGACCAACACGTCTCGGTTTGAATGTGATTTTTAAATAGCACTTGAATTTCGGAGGTACTTCAATCCGATATTCTTTTCGAGAATTTTCATTGCCTAATGTATTTCCGTTGTTTTCATTTTCGTCTGAAAACATAAGCATAAATAATTTATCATCAGGGATTCGTTGTGATTAGCCAGTTTCTAAATGTTTGGACTAACTGAAGCATGAAATGGACGATGTTACACGTTGAATATCCGCTTGATCGAAACGCCATAAGAAAGAATGTTCACGATCGTTTCTTTCTTCGATCGCGAGGGAGAAAGATTTTCTACCGTCGTTTGAGACAGTCAGAACTCTTTCATTGAAGTTTACGTCATCGTATCTCCAAATCGGAGCCGAGGGAAATCTATTGTGATTTGACGTTAGTGACATCTTGGAATTTAAATTGAATATTGGATCTTATTCTAGATTCTTTTCTATTCGTTCTTTTCTTTTTTGTTACGTTCACCTAAGTTCTTTAGGGTCCAAAACAGGTACAGCACTTCGCGGGGTGCAACGAACAGACACACGAAATTCACGGAAGGTTTCTGGATATTCTGCACTCAGAGTGAGAAATGAAATTTCTCCTGTCACCTCTTCCTCGTAAATTGGTGAAAATTTTACGTTCACTGTTACGTTTAGCCCGGGTTTCAGTCTTGCGGCGTCCATGGTGTCGACCTGCGTTCGAAATATTCAAAAAATTATCACTTTTGTCACCAAATTTAACATTGTCAAATATATATATTTTTACCACGCTATCGGATATAAATATTTTAATTGTCAGACTGCGAATTTTTGTACATTTACATGAAATTTGAAGATCCATTATTACACAGAATGCACATTATGCGTTGTAACATTTAGTACAATATTTTTCATATTGAATATTAAAATCTCAGTTCCTTTAATTGTGTTCACGATAATGTGAGTTTGCATGAAAATTCACAGTCTGTTAATTATTAACTTGAACAAATATTTTCCAACTTCGAAATTGATAGGATTCGTAGATTAAAATAATTATTCGAAAAACCTCGATAACTCCAGGCTCCCATGTTTCCGTGTAAACTTTATGGAATCGTAGATATGCCCAATTTGCTGTTTTGTTTCTGATTATCACTTTGCGTGAATACTTTTTATTTACTTCGAAATCCTGATTAAATATATTGCATATTAAACTTCATTTAGAATCGAAATTAAATTTAAGTGACGAATGATTTAATGGAAAGTAGATAATTAATTAACATCAATTCTCATCTCATTCCTCAGTTTTCAAAAATTCCTAAACTAAATATTTCTTCTATCAAATATTATAGGTAATATTAAACTAAATATTTTTTAAATATTCCTAAACTAAATATTTCTTCTATCAAATATTATAGGTAATATTAAACTAAATATTTTTCAAAAATTCCTAAACTAAATATTTCTTCTATCAAATATTATAGGTAATATTAACCTAAATATTTTTTAAATATTCCTAAACTAAATATTTTTCAAAAATTCCTAAACTAAATATTTCTTCTATCAAATATTATAGGTAATAGTCTAAATTTTATACATTTTTGCATGTATGCATAAAAGTCCATAGTTTGTTAATTCTCATTGACAAAAATTTCGAAACGTTTGCTGTAAAAAGGCACGAATCATTGAAAATTGAAAATTATACGAATATTTCTGCGACTCACTCTATTTACATGTGTATGAAACTGACAAATGAGAGTTAAAGTCTTCGAAAAAAATTAAGTTACACAATGTTTACCTCAAAAGTGACGATGCATGGAATTGCAAAGAAGCAAGTGTCTCGTTCGAACACTTGTTCTATCGAAGATTTGGATCCTTTCACTACGAATTTTTCGGATTCACGTTTACCCTCTGCGATATCTTCTTCCTTTTTATTTTCAACATCTTTTCTACTTTCTTCGAGTTTCAAGTCTTTGACTGTTGAATCTCCGATTTTGCGATTTCTTTCATTAATCTCTGGAACACTTTTGTCATCAGTCAGAGATCCCTCGCTGCGAATCTTCTCGAAAGAAATTTCTGCTAAACTTTTCTCGCTGACATCTAATTTCAGTCTCTTTAAACAGATATCTCTTGGTTTTTTTCGCAAACGAACATCGTTGTTCATTTCTTGAGTGATCTTCGTGATAATTTTTATCATCCTCTCTTGACGAAGCTTCAGCTGTTTTTTTCTTTCCCTTTCATACTTCAGTACCTTTTGTTACCATTTAATTAAACATTATATAAAATTATATAAAGTTCGTTGCACTTTCTTATAATTAATTATTGCAACCTACTTTACTGTACCTATTGTGCTTAAAAAATTATTTAGTATCATACTTGGCAAGCTTCAGAAAATTTTATGAAAAGGAAAGAGAACCTTTTGCGAAAAACTAACTTCGTCGAAAATTGTAGAATCAGGCGGCAATGTTTCGTCGATGTTATATTTCCATCTTATTCTACGAAAACATCAGATTTTGCTAATTACAATTTAAAATTTAAAGTAGAATATTTTAAACTATTGTGTTTATCAATAAATCAATAAAACGACTTTCTAGAATGAAACACACCTTGTAGTGTGTTACTATTACAGAAATTTGTGTCTTTGAGAATATACATAATTAAAAGATCAAAGCCTCGATGGAAAATTATTTTACGTACCAAATATTGGTATTATTGAAAGCAGCACACTCTACGTATTTTATATTATGTTTTCATATTGCGTGCATTCTCTACACGAATCTATAAACATCCATTGCTGATGTGCCAGTTAGTATATAACTATATTATAAATGATTTTCAGAATACCTTAAAATATTTTCCAAACGAATGTTCTTCCGAATAATTGTTCTCTCCTTTAAATGGCAAGTGCGATGCCATTCTCGATGCGACAGAAAGATCTACAACATCTCAAGATTAAAATTTCATTCTTCATCATTGTTTAATTATTTAATTATTCTCGTTTCACCTTCAATTTAATCAAAGCTGCAAAGAAAATCCATGTTTTATATCGATTAAGGTATTCCTCCCATTTTTTATTTTCTTTCCCCTTTCGAAGTATCTTCAGTTTCGACCATTTTGTAAATTTGAGATCTCGCAATTTTTCATCTTTTTCAGCCTCCTACTTTGAGTATGAATTCAAAGCATCGTATAATATTTTATTAAAATGATACACTTTCGAATTATCTAACCTTTTGTTCATCTTTATGTTCATCTTTCCGTTGTAATTCGATTTCTTCCTTCTTGCGGATCTTTTTGCGACCTTTCAAAGCTAACAATCCTTTTTTAAAAAGAAGGATAAAAGTAATAACTTAAATATACATTCTTAGAAGGAGTGAATTATAAAATTTACCCTTCAATGTTTCTTGATTTTCTCTTTCAAGTCTTGCTCTAGTTCTCTCATCGAACAAACATCCGCAATACACCAAAGATTTTGGTTTACGTAATTTAAAATTTTCACACGTTGTCCCTTGCATGATTAAATACTCTTTTCGTGCGAAGAGATCTCGTCAAAATATTGAACCGTCAAAATGGTGAAATAAAAGACTGAAAAGAAATCAGTCGAAAATTGTCCGATTCTTTGGCATATGTTTCGTATATTTGCTGCATTTCTAACACCAAATAATGTTGAACGTAGAATTAGAATATAATTAGATTATATATATTTAATTTATACTAAATTATGGTATTTATAATTTCAAAATTAACGTTAGTTTTAACCCTTACGCCCATAATTTTGTTTAAATTGTAGACTTAGAGTCAATAGTATAAAACGTTCTAAAGTTATATAGAAACAAAATTAAAATATTAGTCCGCCACTATTTTCTTATAAAAACATTCAGAAAGACCACGTTTCTATCATTGACCAATAATCAGTCTTAAAAACGAGAATTTTCAGTTTTCACTGTTCAAGCAAATTTACTCACATTTTTTGGCTAAACATCCACTATGATCTTAACACAATTGCCCGCACAAAAACTCTCTCGACCCGATTTCACCCCGTATCAAGCGTTTAACAAACAGAAGCCACTCCTTCGAACACCCAAACTCTGAATTCCGCGTAACCAATGATCAACCGCGGATCCAGAGACCCGGCATACGATCATAACGATTCATCCTCTAAATTAGCCTGCACGGTGTATACTTCGTGTTATCCGTAGCATTTTTTTTTTCTCCTTTTTCTTTCTTTTTTTTTTTTTTTTCTTTCCTTTTTATTCCATCGGTTCCGCGAGATCGCGGCGAGATCTCGTGCCATATGGAATCGTAACAGAAACTGCCGGGATAATGATGCACCAGATGATTATACAGAGCCTGCACCGAATGCATAATTCATACGTGTAGCACGAACTTTGAACCTAGCGCGGCGCCACTACCGAGCTCGCTCCGTGTGGCGTGGCCCATAAGGGAAAAGGGGCGTTGTAATCACGCGTTTTCTTTTTCTTTCTTTCTTTTTTCTCTTTCTTTTTTCAAGTGTTCTTTGACGTCAGGCTCGACCTCTTTCATCGTTTTCCTTGCCACACACGTCACCGTGTGTTGATGTTCGCCTGGACTGGATCGGGGATTTTTATTATGCATCTGTGGGAAATTTTAGATCGCAGAAAATGCAGCTGCAAGTGCGATACGTGGAAACGTAAAAAAAAAATACTGTGTGTAGGTTTTCGTTGTAATATTAATTTTATTGTTGTGTAATATTATAATTATTTTATAACAGATAGATACATATACTGTTATATGTACCCATCTATAATAAAATAATTATAATATTGCACTATAATAAATAATATTATACGTTAATATTAATTTAATTATAGTGTAATATTATAATTATTTTATTATAAATAGGTACATATACTGTTATATGTACCCATCTATAATAAAATAATTATAATATTGCACTATAATAAATAATTTTAATACTTAATATTAATTTTATTATAGTGTAATATTATAATTGCTGTTATATGTATAACCTATCTATAATAAAATAATTATAATATTACACTATAATAAATAATATTATACTTTAATATTAATTTTATTATAGTGTAATATCATAGTTACTGTTATATGTACCTATCTATAATAAAATAATTGTAATATTACACTATAATAAATAATATTATACTGTAATATTAATTTTATTATTTATTATTTATAGTGTAATATAATAATTATTTTATTATAAATAGATACATATACTGTTATATGTATCTACCTATCTATAATAAAATAATTATTACATTACACTATAATAAAATTAATATTACAGTATGAAATTTAATTAATATTAAAATATACTGTATATTTTATTACATTAATTTTACATTTAATTATTTTTTCGTACTTATGTATAATATAATAAAATTAATAACATATTTTATTACAACGTGGAAAATTTTCCAATAATACCAATAATGAAGAACTATAAAATTCTGGTTAAGTTATAATTATCTTTTCATAATAATGTTTCATGTTATTTATAAATTATAATTAGTAACCTAAGATATACTAAAATACTCTCACAAGCCACTGTATAAATTTCCACGATGTGGAGACGAAAATTTACAAAAATATAAAATGTAAATAAAACGTAGAAATGAATTACAATGGAACGAATATATAGATGGACTAAAATATATCAAATAAAATAAAAGTACTTAAAAGAAACAAAAATTTATACGAAAGTTATTTGCCAAACTATGGTACAAGTCATTTAACAGAAAGCAGCATAATAATGAATATTCCAAGTCAGTTCGAGCTAAATTTAGAAACATTTTTCACACGAATGTGCAACAGTGATGCACTAAACGTTCAAATTCAGGTTACAAAGTGATATTAAACTGTAATAAATTCAGGTTACAAAAAACTGTCTATTTAGAGATGCTTTTGATGAATATTCAAGTGGTAGATGGAAAGTGCTACCTTTCGCGCGAGGTGCGTACAAAAAAAAAAAGTAACAGCTTCCCTAATAGCCATATGTCGGATAATTTTGTAGATTGATGGAGAATTTCACGGAGCAACTGACACCCGTATAGATGTTCCCATAGGCTGTGTGTAACATGGCTGTCGTGCAAGGCCCTATACGTATTACATTTATTTCCCAACGAAATTAATCGACATCCAATTGTCCGCTAATAACTTTCTAATTTACGAGCAACGTTCGGAATCGTTGCCTCTCGACACCTCGTTTTTTTCCCCTATTTTCTCGGGAATGAATGGTTCTTCTTTATTTTCTTTGTAACAGTGAAGACAACGAACAGATACGGATATTAAAAAAGCGGTATGCAAGGGAAGAGAAAATGTTTAATGTTTCTCGATCGTGTGTTTTATTCAGAGTTTCTTCTTTTTTCGGAGTAACGATACAAATAATTAAAGTGAATATTATATTCTTTGGTGAAAAATTCTTTGGTTACAAAGAAGATTTTTATTTTGTTTTTTTTTTTTTTTTTTTTTTTTTTTTTTTTTTTTTTTTTCATTACTGTAATAGTTTCTTTTTTCGCTGTCAAGCGTGAAAAA
>NW_025109514.1:0-7551 GCF_011392965.1 Frieseomelitta varia
CATATTTCAAATTTTTTTGAAAATCAATTGTCACGAATGACGAAAATCACATCCTCGTTTTCTTTCTCTTTTATCATCAATTGTTTTTCATTTCTCTTTAACTTTCCTTCTACATGGAAGTGTATTATCAATATTAAGGTATATGAAATTTAAATCTAGCAAGAAAACACGATAAACGAAGTCTAACTATTCTACTGTATAGTTCTTAACAGAACTTAAAAAATCCTCGAAAAGTTATTAAATTACAGAAGATTAGAAAAAATTTAGATCATCTATCTGTGAGTAAAATATAAATTCTACTCTTCCAATTCCAATCTTAATAGGGCAATTTTCAAAATCCAAATAAAATAAACATAATCGAACAATTCTAACCTTATCCTGTCCCATATCCTATCCGCTATATTCTAATACTCGTATAATTCTTAATTACTACGTCTTATATCATTTCCCACTTACGACTCTATCGCGTAATTCTTAACCGTACCTCGCTCCCCGGCAGCGAATTTCTCCATTTTCTATCCTCGACTTCCCTCAAAATTTCGTCAACGCCTAAAATATTCCTCTTGTTTCCCAACTTCGGGGGTTGAGCCACCCCCCTAACTGCGCTCCTTCGTTGGGAATTCAGCATCTCTGAAAGACTCTCCGAAGAGCCGTCCGTGAGAATTCTTGAGTATCCGTATCGATCGAAAATTTCCAAGGGGCAATTAGAAAAATGGGGAGAAAGCGTCGATCCCGGGCAGACATCGGGAGTCGACGAGGGCAACTCCGTGTCCCTTTCCCGAAGCGAGTGCCGCCCCTGGTCGCACGCCTGCCTAGTAGCTACGTCGTGAACGATCGCCAGTGTGGTATCGCCAGTCAGGCGATACGGAGTGTGGCCTCGTGTCGACGAGAAAGCGGCGATTTCCCCACTGGGATCCATGGTTCTAAACGACACGTAAGTCCATCATCGCACGTAAATGCCACTGCGCCACCTTTTCTACTTTCAATATTTCCCGGACATTTTCCTCCTCTGCCGATGTCCGTTCGATTTATTTTGAATAAGCAAGCAAACGGAGCAACACGACAATTCACGGAGACGTTACTATCGGCAGTACTTTACTATTACTAATTCCAAGTGACGTCGTGTTTTCGGAGTTTCAGGCCGTAGTCACCTTCTGCCATAAAGCGACTTTTAGATCTAGCCAATCACCTCAACGACGTATCGTTGATTGATTCAACTCGAATCTATAGTATACTATAAATTGCGATGCGCGATGTCGCGAACTGTGAGTGAGCTAACTGCAAGTGACGTCGTTCAGGGCACGAGCCCTAAGATTCCCGACATTTGCCAACATTGTTGATAAAACGTGTCACTGACGTTAGTTCGTGTAAATTTTTATCATAAACTCAATCCAGCAAGACGCACTGGTCTTGAAAATAAAATGTTAAATGTTCTTTCTTGAATCGTTTGAATTTTCCATTATTTCAATGATGCTTCGTTGAAATTATACAATTTGTTATAACAATTGATTCGCACGTTTTCTAAGAATTATGAAACATCAAGTGAATAAATTATTTTAAAAATAGCGTGTCAAGTTGCTACGATAAAGATTTAACGTTGTAAAAGTTGTGAAATTCTTGGTAAAATTCGAAGTCCGGAGTTTAGGCAGCCTCCATCGGTTTTGGATTTCCATTATTTTCCAATTTTCCTCGATGGCTGTTCGTTCACTGTTGTCGTTTCAAATTCAAATCCGCTGCTATAAATTGCGAAGTTACGAATTTCCTATATTTCCGAATTTCCCCTAAATTCAGCGACGCTAAATTAACAATTAAATGACAATGTTACTAACCTTAAAAGTTCCAAGCGACGTTGGTCGTGAGCCTGAGCTTTAACATGAAATTCTCGAGTCGAATGGCACGAATTTACTACATTGAACAGTTCGAAGGTTCAGGTCAAGATCGTGAGATCTTTGAATTCAAACTGGAAGGATGAAATTCCAAGCGACGCCGCGTGTAACTGATCTAAAATTCTGGCGAAACAAGCCAGAAGTTAGATTATGGTCGTACGGTACGATAAAACACGTCTGAGAAATCGAGACGACACGCACAGGTGTGTATATTCGATCGTAACGACACTGTAGACGACAGATTTACTCAGAAACGCAAACGTTTGATTTGAAACAACTTCGCCAACATATGAATTTTTATCACTCTTTCGATTGAAACTTCTGTTCTTTCAACGCTTGTTCGAATTCTTGATGTTAAATCGACTTGAACGAGTGAAAAATACTTGCACTTTGAATCAAGCGAACACCACAAAGTATTGCAAGTGTTGTAAACGAGAACTTAAACTATATACGGACAAATATTACAGTGATTTTTCGTATGTATCATCATCGAGTTCAGGTTCAAATAAATGGGCTCAGATCGTTTAATCGGGTGATTGGCTAAAATTTGGTTAAAGTTTTGCACGGAACGGAATTCGCGTAAACGGATTTCCACCATGTAATGCTTGAATAATCCGAGGGATGATGTACACGCGACCTGAACGGCGTCGATTTACGATTTCCTTTCCAGCGACCTTTTGCAATTTGAATTTTTAGACTGACATTTAAACATGTCGTCGAAGAGGTTGGCAGATATTGGAAATATGTAGCATGCGATGGATTTTCTCACTCGCGTGCTCCGACACTGCTACGACACGTTTCATCAAATCTCGTTTCCAATTATTTCAAATTTATTAAATTTCTGGATTAATGAATAAATGATGTTCTAAATTAATGAATAAAAGTGTACGTCATTGAAACCGAGTCTCTGTAAATTGTTAAAAATTCTCAATAGCCGAACGATTCGTTCTGTAATCTTCTTTTTTTTTTTTTTTTTAAAAAAAGAAAAAAGAAGGATTCTCCTTTTTAAAAGATTTTTTTTCTTTAAAACTTCGTTTTAAAAAAAATTGCTACAGTGGACTCGAGAATGTAATTGTAGAGCTTCTGTTAGATGGAAGTGAGCTACGTATATGTGTGTTGCAAGTCGATTTCGCCACGTTTGAACGTGTATTTTATAGATTTATTGGCCAGCGTAGAACAGTCTGAGAAATTCTTCGATTCTTCGGAAATTTCGAAACATTTATTTTTATTGGAAACATTCCATTTCAATGACATTTTACGAACGAATTTATAGATAAGAAAGCTCACACAACGCGAGAGTAACAACGAAATAAATGGTCCCGCTTTTGACGTTTCATTCTTTCCAGAAATAAAAGAACATTGCATAAACATTGCATGTAAAAAATTCAAGATTGGAAATTGCTTTCTCCTGCAACTTAAATTCTTAATCCAATTCTTCTTTCAGGTATTATAATATTTTTTTAAAGGATTCTGAATACCTAGAGATCATTGATTTTTTTATTTTGCAAGTGTTATCGCTAGTGAGCTACAGTGGCTTGTCAAATTTTTGAAAAATTTAATCCTTAAACATTTTTCATGGTCGACTTTGTTTTTCAATGGTAAAAATTAGAAAAAAAAAAAAAATCCGCAAGAATGACTCTGTAAAGATAGACTTCACGAAATTAAAGTTAAAATGCCTACTGATGACTTTATATTTAATGACTTTTCAACATAATAATAAGTCAATGTCGACAAGTCAAGGTGGACTTATTAATTAAAAAATATATGACTCTATTTAAAGACTTCGCACGACCTCTGTGTGTCGATCTATCGAAAGAAATTAACTATTAACTGATTAAGTATCCATCGACCAAGCAAGTATTTTTTGTATGTCATCATTAACAACTGAGATATTAAGTTAGTTTGCTTTAAACGGGTCATCCTGTATGAATGACTGTTTGGAAAAAGAAACCACATTTTTTCAAGTGGTTTAGGGTTAAAATTTCAGAAGTATGCAAAAATACATAGAGCATTCAAAGTTCTTGACATTAATCTAATACGGATGAAACGCATTTTCATTTGAGTGTATTCACATCTATATTGATAAAAATGTATTATTATAACTGCAATCTAAATGCATCCATAGAAAGATAACTTTAGAATAGGCCACTAAAGCAAGATCACTTATTTTAATGTCACCTTGTGTGCAAGCGTCTGGGGATGTTGTAAAGCTTCAATTATAGGGCGTAAACTATGCTGCTGCGTGTATTTACGTCTTGCAAGTCGATTTCAACCCTGCTACGATCCTCGAATTTTTATGCCTCGGCCTTGCTCTCGTTTCACGAAACAAAAGAAAGATGTCCAACATAAAATTCAAAACTGAGAAATGTAACATAATGTCAGATACTGTTCAAATTTGGAATGTTCTTTTAACGTTAGAAAAATCGAAAGAATCCAACAGAGCTGCTAAAGAAAAATTTTATAACACAACATAGACTATACACGCTTTTGTCTTACATTGTACAAAAACAATCATTTAAATCTTTAAAAACGCATTCATTTGACATCTGCAAGGTATCTAATAATGATTACAAATTGGCCATCCTGATCATTTCGATAGTTTCAATGTTTTCATGGCTTTGGATGGTTAGACACAGTTCAGCTACCTATGGGTTTTCGATCAAGATTTTATTGTCAATGGATTGAATGAAGTTTCCTTGATCTAATTGGAGCCATCACATAAATGTATCAATACGTGTGCTGAAACGTGCTTTGTTTGATCGTAATACAGTATATATTGATGGTGTTGAGGGAAGAATGAAAGAATAAAGGGTTGAAGGACTCTTCGTGTCGTTTCGTATTTGGTTATATTTGTTATACTCTTATACTCGTGCTTTCTGTTCAGAGATTGTTAAAAAAAGTGAATTGCGTTGGAAAACTAACTGTTCTTGTCATTTGCTTCGAAAGAATTGGGAGGAACGTGGAAACGTGGATTCGTCCATTGAAGTGAACTGGTCTACTCGCTTGGAACGAAGCTTTGCCTTTTTATTTCTGTTCAATTATACTACAGTCTATATAGCTTTCTTTAATTCATACGTACATTTAATATTAAGTTTCTCAATGAAAATTTCCTTTTTTCAAATTTTAGAATCATTTACACCACAACACTGTCTACAGATATTTTTTTATCAATATTTTCGTATCAATTATTTTCATAATTTCGTATCAATTATCAATATTTTCGTCTAATGATTATTCAAAAAATAGCTGGACTTGGAATAATTATTTAAATTTATTAAATTATTCAGATTTTAGAACAATTAAACTTAAGTTAAATGCAGAAGAATTTGAAATAAACTTAAATTGCTGAAATAGCCTAAAAAAGAAATTAAATTAAATGAAACGAAATTATCCAATTATTTAATGAAACAATCTATCGAACAATCGGACGTTTAAATACATTAAAATAGTTTAAAAAAAGAATAGAAAATAAAATAGACGAAAATGAACCGGAAATGAGTCAAGAATTGCATAATCGAATCACTGATTGCGTCGTGATCGATATAAAGAGGATCAATGCAATTGCTCGACAAATCGGGGAAATTTTGTAATTCAATATACATACAGACAAGTCAATGAGTCACTCTAACAATTTCCAATAATTTCAATAATCCAGTGATTATCCGAATTAACTTATTATTTCTGACTTTCGTGATATAACCTAATTCTTCCTAACTTTTTTGTTATTTAGGACTTTCATTGAAATTTCGATTCAAAACTTTCACTTCTATTTTATTTAGCATTTTGACGTCATACTCGAGCAAGGATCGTTCGGTCTGAATTGTTATTCTCAACTTTCTTTCGACGAAGCTTTTCTGAATCGTTATTTAGAATTTATACTCTTAGAATCGTTCGAAATTATTTATTCTAGCTTTCAGTTAATATAATTTTCTCTGAATCGTTGTTACTTACGATTTCGATCGATTGTTTCACTTAAGATGATTGAGTTTACATTCCTTAGGATCGTTCGATTTGAATTATCGTAATATATAATAATTATTTTTATTAATATTAATATTTTATCAACATTATATTTATATTAATATATAATAATTGTTACATTTTTATTAATATTATATTAATATTAGCTATAATATTAATATTAATATTACATTAACATATAATAATTATTATATTTTTATTAATATTATATTAATATTAGTTACAATATTAATATTAATTATATTAACATTATATTCATATTAATATATAATAATTACTTAATATTTAATATATAATAATATTTTATATATAATTAAAAATAATTTATATATAATTAAATATATAATAATATTTTCTAATTTTTTTCTAATCGTTCTGCTATTTGCGGACTTTTTACTGAAATATTCAAGCTGCGTGCATGGATTTTAAGCATCGTATCAAGGGCTAGATATCTCGTTTTGCGATTTATCTCGAGAAAGGAATGAACCGGAAACTGGATATACTGTGGCACAGAGTATGCATTATCCTTTTCTCACGGCTGACAAAGAAAGTCTGCGACCTCTTAAACCACAAAATTAAATGGAGGATGTATGTAGGTCAGAAAGACGGGAAGGACGTGAAAATATTTTCGGAATCTACGACGATGTACAATAATTCCGCGCAAACGCGTACGATTTCTCGAGGTGCGATATATCGATTCTGAATTGTCCTGTTCTTGAAAAAAAAAAATTCCTGAAAATTGTGAGTTACAATACTACTCAAAAGTTTGGAATTATTACTTAATACTGTCACTGTTATTTAATTTCATCTTTATTTAATTCAATATCTCAAGAATTGTTTATTCCATTTGTTCCAAGAGTTATTGTTTAATATTTATTTTAATATTCGTTCGTGAAAACTGAAAAATGAAACTACACCAAAAGTCGAATCATCCAAATTAATTTAAATTGAATATAAATTAACAATTTTGTTCTAACAAGTTCCACCGTATAATTGCTCGTATTAATTTGAAATAAATGCTCAAACATATATTCATTACTTTCTTGCACAAATTTTGCAAATCATTTTCTTCGCTTCCAAACTTTCGAACATTACTGTATTCCTGTCTTTTAAATTTATTAATTTCACTCTTTCTTCAGAAATAAAACAAGAACTCTCAAGAGACAAGTCAATATTGAAATTTATTGAATTATCGTTGAGTTCAACAGTTCTTGATTCTTTCTTCATTTCTTTCAAAATCGAACAAGAACTTTCAAAGGGTCGAGAAGAGTTTCGTTTCGAATTGTGAAAGAATGTTTAACAAGTTTCGATGATTTTCGAAGTTCAGATGACAATTGAGTCGAGGAAAATTCAGGGACAATGTTAATGTCAGCTAGAAGCTTGGACCTTTTTTAAATGAATCTTCACCTAAATATTGTTTCAAGGAAGCTCAGCTCACCTTGCACGATGCTCAAGCGTTTTTGTGATTCTTGTTAACCTAATATGGGTCACGAGGCGCAGGAAATCAATGAGCCTCGTGCTCCAAATATTGTTTCACATACTATCAATTCACCTTCTGATTCATTTTTTCTGTCTATCGTCTCCACCTCGAACAACATACAATGAAAATGTGAAGATTTTTCTGACTATAAAAAAATTTGTCAAACACGAGCGTTTGCGATGAAAATTTTGACGAATTCCGTAA
>NW_025109515.1:0-7560 GCF_011392965.1 Frieseomelitta varia
TATAACTAAGATTATAATTATAATTATAATTATATAATTGTGATTATGATTTAAAATTATGACTCAATTATGATTATAATTGTGATTTAAAATTATGACTATAACGAAGATTATGATTATAATTATTATTATATAATTGTGATTATGATTTAAAATTATGTGATTATAATTATGATTTAAAATTACGACTTAATTATGATTATAATTGTGATTTAAAATTATAACCGTGTTCAAGATTATGAGTTGAAGAATGAAGTGTCACGCGCGATTTCTCAGAAAATGAGGGAAAAAGAAATTTCGATCACAGAGTCTCGAACAGTTTCCGACAGAATGCAACGAAGAGAGAAAGAAAGAGAGAGAATAACCCAACCCTTTTCGAACAATTAAAGAACAGAGTGGCCTGTCCGGTTCCGCGAGGAAGAAGAAGCTCTCTTGCATTCATTGCAAGAGACTTTGTCAACAGGCAGGCCAAGGAAGCAGAGAACAAAACACCGAGAGACACCGAGAAAGCTAGAGAGAGAAAGAGAGAAAATGAGAGTGGGGCGGCGATAAAGCGGAGCTGTTCAACATTTTTCAGTGATTAGTTCAGCGCGTTACTTGCACGATCGACCAGCTCGTCTTCGTTGCTCCGTAGTTTCGACTTTCTGACGATCGTCAATTGTCAGAGGTATTTATATTTATTTGAGTTTCGGTCGACTATAATAAAGTTGTCAGCACTTTTTTTCTTTTTTCTTTTTTCTTTTTCTTTTCTTTTTTTTTTGCTACCGTTTTCACGTTTCTGTGCAACTAGATCGATCAATTTGAAGCCAAGCTCTATAAGTTTTAGGGAAAGATTGGTTCCTCTTCAAAATTTCGAGACAACTCTCTCTTTTCTCAAATATTCAGTCACTTTACACATTGATCTTTTTACAGTGTTAATCAATAGTTCTAGTCTTGAAGCAAGTTAGTATTTTCTATGTGCTTTGCCACGATATTTGTTCGAGAATAATATTGAAACTCTTTCCAGAGAACGTTCAATTTCTCTAATTGCGAGAGATCGACAACACCGGATATGCATTAATCGTTGAAGGAATAAAAAAAAGAAGAAGAAGAAGAGAGGCCGTGACATCGATGAACCCGATCGAAGCAGATTTGCTCGTGGAAATCACGCTCACGATTAAAAAACGTGATTCAGATAGGAAATTCAGTTGGATATCGGATTGAAAATACCGGAAATAGTGATTCTCTGTGTTTTCCTAATTTCTCCCTTCGTTTGAACGACTGTGCGCTCGAGAATCTCCACTCGTTTAATAATCAGTAACTCGTTTCGAGTCTCTCGTAAATTTGTATTTGAGTGAATTAATTTGAAAAATTATCAATCACAAAGATGATGAAGAGTGTTTCCTCCAATGTGTCTGCCGCTAACAGTTCAACAAAGTGTTGGAATTTAAAGTCACAGTGAGAACCAACCAGAGGACAAACAGATTGTGGGAGAACGCTAATCGCGTGTGTGAGTTTTATCGATTTATATTTGAGACAGCTTCGACGTTTTTTAATTATTATGTAGAGCTTTGCGAATCTTGCGGAGAAGTGAGAAATGTCGTTCGTGAACGGTACGATGATGATACTCGCGTACACCGCGAACATGATCGCCACGTTGCCTGAAAGAGTGGACGAGAACACTGTTGCCGACAGGTCGAATGTCACCACGACCACTTTGTCACCGGAGGAACGAGAAAATCAGTTCGACTTCGACGATCGTAAGTAAATTGGGATTGTCGTACTGTCAGAACGAACAGTGTTACACATTTTTTTCAGTTATGCGTGAGATTAACTACCTACGGAGCGACGATAAAACAAAATATTATTTTATCATTTCTGACCGTAGCACGTAACAGCGAGATTAAATGGTAGTATGTTTCATTAGGGGTAGGCTCATAAGTAACGTCGTTTTCTCCAAATTTAACAAACATTGCCGTCTGGTGATAATAATTTAACGTGATTATAACATGACCTATATTCTGGTTAAATACATCGATGTTTTTTTTTTTTTTTTTACAACATAACCTATATTCTAGGTAAATATATCGAGGTTTTTTTACAATATAATCTGTATTCTAGTTAAGTATAACATAACCTATATTCTAGGTAAATATAAATATGTTTTTCTTTTTACAACATAACCTATATTCTAGTTAAATATAAATATGTTTTTTTACAGCATAACCTATATTCTAGTTAAATATAAATATGTTTTTTTACAACATAACCTATATTCTAGGTAAATATAAATATGTTTTTTTACAACATAATCTATTTTCTAGGTAAATATAAATATGTTTTTTTTTTACAACATAATCTATATTCTAGTTAAATATAAATATGTTTTTTACAGCATAACCTATATTCTAGTTAAATATAAATATGTTTTTTTACAACATAACCTATTTTCTAGGTAAATATAAATATGTTTTTTTACAACATAATCTATTTTCTAGGTAAATATAAATATGTTTTTTTTTTTACAACATAATCTATATTCTAGTTAAATATAAATATGTTTTTTACAGCATAACCTATATTCTAGTTGAATATATTGATATTTAGCGTGTTTTATTATAACATAACCTATGTTCCAGTTAAATATATTGATATTTAATATTCTTATTATAACATAACCTATATTCTAGTTATATATTGATATTTAATGTGCTTGCTGTTAAATTATGCTATAGATATAAAACTGTATTCACTCTTAAATAAAAATGAGATACAGTATCCAAAAGACGACGGGGTATCCCTAATGGTTCGAAAATTAATAAACACGTGAGAATCATAACTTGTTGATTCAGTTTGTACAGGGTAGGCCAAAATGATTTCTTCCCACCTATTTTTCTTTTTTTTTCTTTTTTTTTTAATATCAAAATATTTAAAAAAAGACTAATTTTAAAATATTAATTTCAAATTAAATTCAAGTTCAAGCTTAATGATATTTTCATATATATATATATATATGAATTTCAAAATTTTTCGAATTGTTAAACTATTTCTTTCAAATGACCAGAAATATTATTCGCAAATTTGTGCTTTTTTTTTTTTTAGTGAGCGACTTTTGGCCCACCCTATAGTAGCTAGAGGCGATAACGAAAAAAAAAAAAAGAACCGATAAATTCGCGGAGACGAAACTCGTCTCGAGAAGTATCGTCCCTCGCGTTAATATGTCTCGTCACGTGATCTCGTTGGATCTTTTGCGTCAGTAGACAACCAGAACGCGATATAATTACTCGTAACGAGACATAAACCTACAATAAAATAACAACAAGTTTATTGACGTCGTGATCTATTAACGTTTCACAACCACGCCTTATCATTTTATTTATAATCCCGCGTTTGTTTACTCTCCCTGGAAGGCGTTTTTCTCTTCAAAAAAATGGAGCAGGACGATCGTTTCTTTTTTTTCTTCTTTTTCTTTCGAGATTATCACGTGAATTTTAAATTCATTCGTCATTTTTAAAAAATTCCCTCCGGCATTCTGAAGATTTTTGCAGCGACGACACATTGGCTGGAAGGAAAAACGAAGCGAAAGAAAGTGTTCAGTGAAATTGGTAATCCAGATATTCCGCGAGCGTGCTCGTTCGACCACGTGCCAATGGTCACAACTGCTCGCGCACGCTGTTAATACGTTAATCGTTAATCCAACTCGAAGACAAAACAGTAGCGAGGCGTTCTTCGAGGAACAGATAGTGAACCGACTGATAACCAGATAACCTTTGACAATTCTTCTTGAAACATTGACGTCGTTGCTCTTGTCTCCGATGGACAAATATTTAGAATAGCCATGGCCATCTTTCCGTTATGTCGAAGAAAAGCGAAATATGTAATGTACAGTGCAGTAGTCCCCCAGTTAAGCATCTGTCGCCCCCCCACCAATTCTTGAAATTGGGACTATCGCCACTCTTAGAGACTGAAAACCGAAATATTTTGAGGTTTAGATATTATACCCAGAGACTGAAAGCGAAATATTGTGAGGTTTAGGTATTATATCGATATTTGCTCCCATATTATCGTAATATAATCGCTATTTGGGAAATCGGTTTTAATACCGGTATAAGACGGTCATACCGGGATTTTCATACGTATTTTATCGGTATTTGATGTCCACAATGGTAGAAATACCGATATATATACCGGCACGGTACCACTTTACTGACGAAAACACATTTTTCATTTTCTACGTACAGTGACTCTTATTAATATTCGGACATCGTGCTGTTCAAAATATTGTTGTGGATTTCGATTGTTTGTAATAGTAAATTTGGATTAATTTTTTTAATAATATAATAGAATATTCATTATAGTTTATAGTAACATAAATTTTATTTATTTGTTGCACGTACTTTTCTTAATATCAAACAACAAACTGAACTATGTCGAAATGTAGCGTTTGAAGAGCTACAATATTTGAATCTGAAAATTGTTAACATAAACAATAATTAATATTTTGTTAGGTAGTCCTTAACTTCAATAATATATCGCAGACGCTTATGTTTCCAGTAATTTTTTTTAAGTAATTTAGCGGAATATTTTAATCGTTGTTTTAACTCCTCCTTCGATTTATTAACGTACGACAATTAGTCATTTTTCACCGAGAAAAAGGAAAAACGTATCGAGAGATCGGTCATCTTTTAAAATTAAGTAAGAGTATCGTGGCTGATACTGTATGGAGATACAACGATGAATTAGTATTAGAAATAATAAAGGACACGTGTGTAAGCGTCATCAAATTTACTATCGGCAGATTTATGAAAACATTTGATCAATGTCTCCTTTTCCTTTTCTAATATATTAATATTTTATTTACCGGTATTATACCGAAATACATCTACCGATCTAACATCGTTTCGATAGCATCATACCGGTATTCGCGCCATTTCGGTTTCATCAAACGTAATCGAATAGTAACCTAAAAATACCGATATTTTACCGGTATCCGTAATACCGATTCGGTCTCTGGCCACTCTACGATACCTTACCGTGTGAAACGTGAAGCAAAACAGGCGTTATTTCGGCATTATGATCGTCACTCGGACACATATCGATGAAAATGAGATAAATTTTATATTAAATAACAAACATCCAATTTATATGTATCGACACGATTACAGAGTCATGCTATGCGTGTTGTTAATTTAATATCGATGTAACAAGACATTTAGCCAAGGTCTCCCATTCAATTATTGATTGAACAACTACTCTGGCAGGAATATCAAAAGAAATTCCGAGGAATTTTAGATTAATTACAATCTTGTTTGATAATTATTGCCTCGTTACAATTTGTTGCTTTATTTAGTTTGAAAGTGTGTATTAAATTTAATTTAAGTTTGAATGTTTAGTAAAGTTCAAATTTAATTTGATATATTTTTAAATATTAAAATTAAAATAGTATTGAAACTAATTAAAACAGTATTAAAATAGTAGAGTAATTTGATATATTTTTAAATATTAAAATTAAAATAGTATTAAAACTAATTAAAACAGTAATAAAATAGTATAGTAATTTGATATATTTTTAAATATTAAAATTAAAATAGTATTAAAACTAATTAAAACAGTATTAAAATAGTATAGTAATTTGATATATTTTTAAATATTAAACTTAAAATTAATTAGTATTAAAACTAATTAAAACAGTATTAAAATAGTATAGTAATTTGATATATTTTTAAATATTAAAATATTAAAATAGTATTAAATTTAATTTGATATATTTTTAAATATATTTAATATTATTATAATATTATTTAATATTATTTAATATTGTTATAATATTATATATTTAATATATTAAATTTAATTCAAGTTTGAAAGTTTAGCAAACTGTTGAGTAGTTTAAGTAAAATCAGTTGAAATGTTAAATTTGTTTACAATCGAATGACGTAGTAAGCAAATTTGACGCTCGTCCTCGCTCTTTCTTTCGGTGACAATTCGTAGAGTACACCACCCCTCTTACGCGTCCATTTTCGGTTCCCAAACTGTGGGGACTACTGTACCATCCATCGGTGCGTTTGCAAATTTCATTTTTCAAAATTCCATTTTTTTTTTTTAGTTTAAAAATTCATTTTTTTTTTTTTTTTTTTCTTTTTTTTTCTTCGTCGTAGAATGGTACATGTGGCGATGTTACGAGCCGTACGGCTGTTTTTACATCGGTTCGCCATGGTCCGGCGAGAACAGGCCAGTCTCGACGTTCCCGGCGCGTCCGGACAGCATAAATCCTCGTTTCTCGCTGTACACTCGAGACACCGCGGACCAACCGCACGAACTGAAGATCGACAAGTTCGCGACCATTCGGGAATCGCCCCTCAAAAAGGATGGCAACTTTTACTTGATCATTCACGGCTTTCTCGACAACGGCGACAAAACGTGGGTCATGGTAAATTATCTTGTTTTTCTTTTCATTAAAGTTAAATCATTGTCATTTTTTTTTTATTTGAAAAACTGTGACTTGCAACTTTTTACATTTAAAAATACTACATATTTAAGATATAGTATAAAAAATACTATATATTTTGTAAAATATAGTATTTCAAAAATACTATTATTTTGAAAAGGATAAGCGAAGAATTCCTTCCCACCTACTTCTCTTTTTAACAAAACGTCGAGATTTTGTTAATTTTGAATTAAATTTCGAATGTAAACTTAAATCGGCGGTGCCTTTTAATCTAATAATTCTTTAAAAGAAACGTATGTACGTAACAAAATGAATTACGGATTTATTTTAGTAAAAATTTTTTGAATTTTCAGCTCACCTTGTATACTCGTATATTCAATTATTACAAACGTAATTATATATAATTGTTACATGTTACATTATACAATATAACATAATTATATATAATTATTATAAACAATAAAATTGCAAAGTTTGGAACATTAAACTACCATAAACACAAGTTATCGTCTTTCTGTTCCACAATTACGCATTTCACTGTCGTCGTGACGAATTCCTTTGCCGCAGAGGCTGATGAAGGAATTATTAATCAGAGAAACATGCAACGTGTTGATCGTGAACTGGATCGGCGGCGCGGGGCCACCGTACACCCAAGCTGTGGCCAACACGAGATTAGTGGGTGCTATGACTGCCCGTTTGGCCAACCAACTGACCGAAGTCGGTGGAATAGACTCGACGAGGATGCACTGCATAGGGCACAGCCTTGGCGCGCACACCTGCGGCTACATCGGATACACTTTGAGGCATACTTATTATCATAAGCTCGGAAGGATCACTGGTAAGTCAAGAAGCTGCTCGGACATGTTCTCAAAGTGTCTCGTCGTTCGTTCTTCGAACTTTCTTAACCATTTGGCGCCGGGCAAACTGATTTGCGGACCATAACGAGTGACCGAACCGTACACAGTTTAATTCGTCGCTTTCCGTTTCTTTTTTGAACTCGTCGGTGACGACGTCACTGGATAGAAATTGAGAAGTAATAAATTTATTATTCGTTTCGCCTCGGTTATACATAGATATACTTAAAACTTAGAGAGAATATTGCAATTTTTGGGACAAAGAATTCTCGAGCGTGC
>NW_025109516.1:0-10610 GCF_011392965.1 Frieseomelitta varia
AAAAAAAAAAAAAAAAAAAGAAAAAAAAAGAAAAACGGAAAAGATAGAGACTATTTGTGTGTGTGTGTGTATGTGTATGAGAGAGAGTGAGAGAGAGAGAGAGAGAGAGAAAAATAGAAGTAATGGAGAACTATCGGAACAATGATAATGGGATACGATAGAATAATATTAATAATAATAATAATTAGAATAATAATATTAATAATAATAATAGTAAATAGTAATAATAGTAAATAACAATAATAATAAATTAGTTCTGTACAAAGTTTCGCTTCGAACATGATATATAATATTAATACCTAAGAACGGGTCGGACGACATTCGGCATCGTCCGCCTCCACAGCATTTCGTATATATGTATATATATACACATATATTACATATACTTTATATATATGTATATATATAAATATATATATGTATGTATATATATATGTATGTATATTTCATTTTGCTCCCCTGCTGTCCAACTCGTCTCGCTAAAGTCTCTTCCTCCTGGGTCTTCATCGTCTTCTTCATCTTTCGTTTTTCTTTCTGTTCAAGGACTCAAAGTCTCCTCGTCGTCATCAACGTTGACGAGGATCGTCCCGCGCGTGATCATCCGGCGGAACGTCCGCGCGCGAGTCAACCTCTTTCTTGCCATCAGAACAACAACACCAACAACAGCCTTGGTGGCAGCAACCAATGATACCGTCGCCGCCAACCATTGTCGTCATCATCGTCATCGTTGTTGTCATATCGTCATCGTCGTCATCATCATCATCATCATCATTATTATCATCATCATCATCATCATCATCATGATCATCGTCGTCGTCGTTGCGGCAAAGTCCGATGGAACGTTCTCACGCGCGACGTCCCGCACAACGGGAGGGAGAGAAACAAAGGAATCGCGAAGAAACGCACGCCCGTTCACCCGCTGGCCCATAACGGAGAGCCAAGCGCGGTGTACCACACGCTTGATGACTACGTAGCATTCGTGGTGGTGCTCGTGCGTACGTACGTTACGCACAAAGGGATATACATCGTGCGCGTGTGTTCCTCTGTCGCGTCGGTTGGTGGTTGCGAGAGAGCGTGGAACGGTATGCAACTTCGAACGAACGTGAAAAACACAAAGAGAGGGGGAGAGAAAGAGAGAAAGAGAGAGAGAGAGAGAGAGAGAGAGAGAGAGAAAATAAGAGTTCTCGGAAGAGTTCCTTTTCTCGGGTTTGTCGCGTGTGAGTCGCACGCGGGAGCACGCACAGCTTATTTATTTTTTTCGGTCATTACGGAGGAAAGAGAGAGAGAGAGAGAGAGAGAGAGAGAGAAAAGAAAAAAAGAAACAGTTCGTTCGTTCACGAATTACATAAAGAGTCCATCGTAATCTCGCTCGATCGTGGCTCGTTTTCTTTTTTTCTATATAGTATTAGAACAACGGTTGTGGAGACACTTGGGATTAAGGAGAAAGAGAAACTACACTTCTGTCGCGAGCGTCGCCGCCAACGACGTGTCGTGCCTATAGTGATCGTCTATAACGTACACTCCACAGCCGGTCTCGGTACCACCGCCACCGCCGCCGCCGCCGCCGCCGCTACCCGGTGGACCGCTGCCACCTTCCGTGATGGTCGTCGGCCTCTTGAGCAACGCCGCCTCCGCCGCGCAACAGCTGTCCGTCGTCGCGTTACCGGCGAACACGGACGACCTCTTGGCACTCTCGATCACGCCGACACCGACGCCTATGCCGAGACCAAGACCCAGACAGTCCTTCTCCTTTTGGAAGAGGTGGGACGCCCTGTGCGCGGCCGCCTCCGTGTTCAGTTGTTTCGTTGTCCGCGTTCGGCCGTCCTGCAGCACCGGTTCTGGCTTGTAACCCGAGCAAGAGCTATCCAGCGTGACGTCCGTTTGAAACGACGAGTCGAGGTCGTCCTGTCTGGCAGACGCGGCGTTGTTCACGCTCTTGTTCGCCGTCCATGTGTTCTTGATCATGTGAGCATCCCCGGTGCCAAGTGTACACACGCTGCCGCCACCTCCGCCGCTGATCATTCCGCTACCACCGCCTCCTAGCAGTCCAACGTTACCGATACCAACTCCGGTACTTCCGGTGGAGCCGACACCAGCTCCACCACCCACTCCCCCCATAACACCGCCGCTTCTCTTGCTCATGCTACTGTGAACAGCGTTCCGTTCGTTTTGCAGCCTGGCCTCTTCGTCAGCCTTCGCCTGTTCCCTCTTCTGCCGCCTCTTCATGCACATCACCGCCACTGCGGCTACCAGAACGAACGCCGGGACAGCCGTCGACAGGGTTGCTATCACCACTACGTGCTCGGTGGTTAGACCGGCGTCTCTCGGCTCGGCGGACGCGGACGCGACGTGCCTGGACAGATTGCCCGGCCAGTAACTTGCTCCAGATGGTGGTACAGCAGGAACAGCAGCAGCAGCAGCAGCTGCTGCGGTGTTGGAAGGTACCGGCAAGATGGCCGTGCCGCTTCCAACTTCCTCCGAGCAAGTGTCACCGTGCCAACCCTCCGGGCATTGGCAGAGGAACCCGTTCACTCGGTTCAGACACGTGCCACCGTTCCTGCAAGGCGCGCTTCTACACTCGTCCACGTCCACGCTACAGTCTTTGCCGGTGAAGCCAGGCTTGCACGCGCACCGATAATCGTTCGTACCCGATATGCACCGGCCACCGTTCGCGCACGGCTTTGTCAGGCAATAATCGACTTTGTCTTGACACAATCGACCGACGTATCCCGGCACGCACTGGCAACGAAACTGATTGACTAGATCCACGCAGGTCCCACCGTTCAGACAGGGATCGCCTTGGCAGTCGTCAATGTTCGTCTCGCAGCGTTCGCCGGTGAAACCGGCCGGGCAAGAGCACCGGAAGCTGTTGCCGAGGTCCGTACAGGTGCCGCCGTTCGAGCATGGATTCGGGGAACACTGGTCGAGCTGGGACTCGCAGTCGTTGCCCGCGTAACCGGGCAAACAGCGGCACACGTAGCCGTGAAGAGAGTCGTCCTCGCAGGTGGCTCCATGATGGCAGGGAGAATCTCGACAGGATCTCGAGCTGATCTCGCAGTGTCGGCCGCGCCAACCGGGTGGACAGGTGCAACGATAATGTTGCCTGTTGGTGGACGACGAGGATGACGAAGACGAAGACGACGACGACGACGAATCCACGGAGCTTTTGCCCAGACTGGAATTGCCGTAGGGCGGATCCATGGTGCACGATCCACCGTTGAGACAGGGATTCGAGTCACAGTCCAAAAGCGGCTTCTCGCAGTTAGTGCCGTTGAAGCCTGGCGCGCACGAGCAGGTGTACAAACCCTGGCCGTTAAAGGTGTTAAAGCAGGTGCCGCCGTTCAAGCAGGGCTTGTGATTCGTGCAATAGTTGAGGTCCTGGTTGCAGAACAAACCGCCCCAGCCTTCGTCGCAGAGGCACTCCCAGGGCTTCTGACAGCTACCGTGAAGGCAGCCTGGATATCTCACGCACTGGTCGCAGTACGCTCCTTTCCAACCGTTGTGGCATCTGCAACCGAGACAAGAGAGCACGTTGCTCGTTAGCTCTGCTCATCGGTTTGCTGCTTTTCTTCCATGTTCGACGAACACGGGGAGAAAGTAACCGCGGCTACGCGCAGCCAGCCAACGGGAGCTTTCCTTTTAACTCGACTGCGCGCGTGCAAGAGGAGAAACTTTTTTTTTTTTTTTTTTTTTAGAGGATGAGGAAACGGTGTGCCGTGCGCGATTCGACTTAAACGTGTTAAATTGGCAGATTGTTTTCTGCAAATGCCGCGAAAGATATTAGTTTTACTTGGCAAGTAAGGGTAGAGAACTTTGAAGAGAGATTAGGAGAAGCAAGAACGTGAAAGTGCATCGTCGGCGAATCAATCGTGAAACTTTTTGTCGAAGAAGAATAAGAGAAACGAATGAACATTTTTTTTTGTTCCAAAATTGGTAACATTTCCTCGTTAATGTATATTTAAGTAAAGCTGGGATAATTTCTATCCAATGATATCACACCGACGAGTTCAGAAAAGAAAGCGACGAATTTACACGGTTTGGTCGCTCGTTACGGTCCGCGCCAAGCGACGTCGAGTCTTACGATTGTGGAATAACTCGCTTGGGGAAACGACGATCGGAATAGTCTTCTGTATAGACTCTCCGGTCGAAGACGAATGTCAAAGACCTCGTTAAACGCGTATGAAAAATGATGAAACGCGATGGAGGACGGGCAATAAAGAGGTAGGAGAGATGGGACGAGGAGGAATCCCCGTTTCCAGGTAACCGAGCTTTATACCGGGTGACTCTCTACGAAGGTACGACTCGCCAAGCAAAGTAGTGTAACGGCGACTAGTAGACTCTTAATTACTTCGATCGTTAAATAGTAATCGATCGTCGCGGGGAAGTAATTTCAGGGAATGTGATAAAAATAGGGATGCTGCTACCGTCGATAAAATTAATCGAACTTCCCACGGTACGACGCGGTGGTATCTCGTCGTCGATCAAACTTTCGTTCCTTTCGACTAATTCAACTAATTGTGCACGAGCAAAAAGGAAAACTTGCACTTGTGGCGAGAAATTTACGCGAACCGTTCGGTTTTAGGTTGTTCGACGAAAGATCCAGCGGAGGAAAAACGGGACGAGGAGGAAAGACAAAAGGGAGGAGAGGAACGCGAGCAGAAAAAGGAGCACAGTTCCCCGTGACACGAAGGTGGGTAAAGGCCGCGGAGATGAAAAAGAGAACGAAGGCAAGGAGGAAGGCAATGCAGAAAGGAGCTCGATCCGCGACACAAGAGGGAGAGAAACGACAAGGATATGGTCGCTTAGCCATTGCCGTCCATGGGGGTTTTACACGCCGATGTAGGAAGGACAAAGAGGTGAAAAGGTAGAACAAGAGCAGGTATTGAAGAGACGAAGAAGGACTGTGTGTGCACACATACACAGGTATAAATACATCTTTTATATATATATATACATATACTATTTACATTGAGGGAAGAAATAGAGAAAGAAAGAAAGGAAGGAAGAAAGATGGAAAGAGAGGAGAGAAGAAATAGAATGAACAGGAGGAAAAGAAGAAAGGGAGAGGAAGCGGTGGAAAGGTGGTGAGAAAGAGACAAAAGAGGAGGTTGACGAAGAAGAAGGAAAAGGAGAGAATTGTTGGGAGAAGGGAGGAAGAACCTTAGCCAAGAGAGACAGGAGAGGAGGTAGAATTCGAAGGAGAGTGGGGAGACGAGTCGTCGAGTTGTGTTCCCACGGTTCGAGCCTCAGCACAGCCGTTCAGTATGCGGGTCAAGGAAAGGTTACGCTCTTCTGTGTGTGCGCGCGCCTTGCTCTGCCCACTAATACCCATCCGCTTCTCTTTCTCTCTTTATATATATGTATGTACGTGTGTATATATGTGCGCGCGTGTGTGTGTATTATATATATTATATATGTGTATAAATGTATATATATGTATGCATGTTGCTATATATCGGAACATAGAGAGAGAAAAAGAGAGAGAGAGAGGCTCGTAGCTGTCGACGTCGCATGACTATACCATTAAATCCCATGTACACACTAAGAGAAGCGTAATCGAGAGAGGGAGAAAGAAAGACGAGCAGCAACACTACCCGATCAAAGTGTAGAAAACGTAACGAAACGAGCTGAACGTGTCACTACATATATGCATATTATATATATATTAAAAAAATTGTAAAAATTCATAATTGTTCATATATAGGTGAGTTTAGCCAATGAGATGCTCCAACAAACTGTGAATTTTTCGAGCTGTCTTCTCTTTAGCGAGCGGCTACAGACCGGTGCTGCAGCTTGCTTTCAGCGGTAAATGATCCTATTCGCGAATTAGAATGATGCACGAGGCAAGTCAAGCTAGAAAGTCGGCAGAGTGCTGATACTCGAAACCATCGAGTAATTGCCGAAGTATCGGAGAAGGGAATACGTGGTTTGGCGATCGCAGGAATATCGGTACCTGTGCATATTAGCGCGCGCGAATACCGATATTCGAAAGATACCAGTGTTCGAGAGTGTATCGATAAGGGTATAATTGGAGATAGTGGTATATTCGAGTATAGGTACGAAGTGCAGATATCGATACCGAGAAGAAATTGCGAATATCACAGGAAGTAAGGTGGATTAAACGAGTTTGAGTGAAGAATAAGATGCTTCGATCTCTTTCGGGCTTCGAAAATTTCAACGGGACATCGAAAGGCCGCGATTCTTTCACGTGCATATGTACATGCGTACCACGAATGGGGCCAACATCCCACGAAGCTCGAGATGGAGACTGCTTCTAGCGATTGTATCGACTATTTCCACGCGTACGGTTACGCAACCAGAAAACAGATTGCCCTTTGTCCACGTAGTACATGCCGCTATTTATTCAAACATCTTTTTCCCCTCGAAACTCGATCGATCCCCGTAATTCTTTCAAAACGTTTGTGATCGCGGGTATTTTCGTACACGCCACGAATATCCACGCGTTAATTATAGCCCGACCGCGAATATTTTTGCTTTGCGGCGACAAAACATCCAAAACAAAGTATCGAGCGTCACGGATCTCTCTCCGGCTGGAGCCTCGTCGCGTTTCGAAATTCGCGAAAAAAATCTGAATTTACACAAGCGTGACGTTGGTACGACGTCTTACGTTGTAATTAGAGAAAATTAACACGATGAAAAATTTACCCTGAGAGAGAACCTAAGCTTATACTTGTCGCTTGCAACAGAGATTTTTCCATCCGCGCGTGAAAATCCGATCCACCGAGTCTGGGAACGAAGAGTTTTGCACGAACGATTTATTAACAATTCCCTTTATTTATTTATTTACTTATTTATTATTTACGTTTTTACTTATTTATTATTTACGTTTTTATTTATTTATTTATTTACTTATTTATTATTTACGTTTTTACTTATTTACGATTTTATTTATTTACAATTCCCTTTATTTATTAATTTCAACAATTCCCTTTATTTATTTATTTACTTATTTATTATTTACGTTTTTACTTATTTATTATTTATGTTTTTATTTATTTATTTACAATTCCCTTTATTTATTAATTTCAACAATTCCCTTTATTTATTTACTTATTTATTATTTATTTTTACTTATTTATTATTTACGTTTTTATTTATTTATTTACAATTCTCTTTATTTATTTATTTCAACAATTCCCTTCATTTATTTATTTATTTATTTATTTATTATTTACGTTTCTACTTATTTATTATTTACGTTTTTATTTATTTACTTATTTACTCGTTTATTATTTACGTTTTTATTTATTTATTTGCTTGCTTACGGTATGCCCGTAAATTTCAATTTCGGGACGTTTAAAAGACGCGCCGCGTGCGCCCACAGACTCTGGGACAACTGGCCCGTCTATTTTCGAAAATATTATTACGCCAGCTACCGCGACAGCTATCCCTGAGAAAAGAAAGTGAAGGACGAGGATGTCGGAGGAGAAACATTGAATAGAGCTCTAGAGAGAGCTCCTCGATGGGGGGGACTGACGGCTGCGGCTAACGGGACAATTAACCCCGGTCTCGTACAGTAATTAGATGATCGAGTTAACTCTAAACCTCGGGTTAACGTCGCACCGAGATTCCTGTCCCATGCAGAGACCGAACGGAATTGCCGCGAAATCTTCACATCTGCTCTCAAGTACATCCTTGTTCTAAATATTCGAGCGTCGCGATTTTTGAGAGCTTCAACAACCGATGGCTGAATTCCTTTCATCGCGTGCCAACCATCGTTCACGATCTATAATAATACACGATGAGCTACCGTACGAAGGTGACAACAGCGAATTGGATAAATAACACAGAGTAGCCAATAGAGTGTTCCCACAGACGGACGTTACAATTTCACACAATCGCGTGAAATCGTATATACAACTTTGGAAAAATGTGCATCGATAAACTTCTACGGTATTTCTATCGATATTTCTATCGATCAGAAGTTAATGAAAGTGAAAGAAGACACTAGTCAGGACAGTTTGAAATTTTCAAAAAAATCGATTTTTCTTCTTTCGTTTTGTTTTTTTGTTCTGTTTTTAAATGGTAGTTTGAAGTCTTAGAAATGGGATACAAAAGGTCCTAGCCTTTAAAATGACTTATTTATGACTTACTTATTTCGGAGTATAATAATAAATCAGATACAGAATGATTGAATTTCTATCGCTGTTTACAACTTTAAGCAGCATTACAAAGTGTAAATCGTGCGATTCAAGTATTACTTTTGGTGAATCGAATATTAGGGGAGTTGGATTCAATTTAGTTGCGAATTGTAGGAACTGTGAGCCGCGATATATAAGTAAAACAAAAAAAAGTAAGTAGAGGATACATATGAAAAAATGACGTTCTGAAACTTTAAAACGCGTTTTTCTCGAAACTAGGTGTTTAGAAACGGTGTGAAAGATATCCCGGAATCTAACCAACCGATTACTGTGAAACTTGGTACATGTCTTTAGTGTAACATTTACTAGGGATTCACGATCGAACATTTTTTAATTTTTAACAATTTCGAAAAATATAAATAAAAAAACGTAGAAATTCTTGGTGTAAATTCGATACATCAAAAATAAATGGCTGTTGTTTTCATAATTTTCACAGAATTGAAAATGTTGGATCGTCAATCTCTAAAGAATATTGTTTACTTTTGAACTTTTTTTGCCCTTTTTGTTGCAGCTAATCCTGTTTGGCTGGAATCATGCACACCGATAGGCAATGTAAAAGAAAGTTATGTAATATATAAAATATGTAATATGTAATATAATAATATAATGTTATGTAATATAAAATATGTAAAATATGTAATATGTAATGTAATATAATAATATAATGTAATGTAATGTAATGTAATGTAATGTAATATAATAATATAATGTAATGTAATGTTATGTAATATAAAATATGTAAAATATGTAATATGTAATGTAATGTAATGTAATATAATAATATAATGTAATGTAATGTAATAATATAATGTAATGTAATGTAATATAATAATATAATGTAATGTAATATAATAATATAATGTAATGTAATGTAATAATATAATGTAATGTAATGTAATATAATAATATAATGTAATGTAATATAATAATATAATGTAATGTAATGTAATAATATAATGTAATGTAATGTAATATAATAATATAATGTAATGTAATGTAATGTAATGTAATGTAATGTAATATAATAATATAATATGTAAATAATATAATAATATAATGTAATGTAATGTAATGTAATGTAATGTAATGTAATGTAATGTAATATAATAATATAATAATATAATATGTAATATGTAACATGTAATATAAAAGGATGCCGTTTAAAAAGTTTAAATAAGAGCCCTCTCTTTCTCTCTTTTAACGTTGCCTTTTTTCATATAACGTTCATAATGTGTACAAAATAAACCACGAAAGCTCGTGTCAATCAAATATGTACTTCTTTTTTTTTACTAGCTCTCCAAGGTATTCGTGACGTTTTAATGCCCCCTTAGAAAAGCACGGGTGAAACTTGAAAGAATGCATCGTTCTGGCAACGGTGAAAAAGATTCGCGCGCAAGCGAGGAACAGTGAAGAAGCAGCGGCGTATTTATAGAGCAGAATCGCCGACAAATACAGAAATTCTCGAATCGATCTCTGC
Source organism: Frieseomelitta varia (assembly GCF_011392965.1). Taxonomy (NCBI): domain Eukaryota; kingdom Metazoa; phylum Arthropoda; class Insecta; order Hymenoptera; family Apidae; genus Frieseomelitta; species Frieseomelitta varia. The sequence continues at coordinate 9,640 of NW_025109516.1, forward strand.
CCTCGCTGTTAGATGCTCGCGATACTTTCTTTGCCGAATTCGAAGGTTCAACGACACTGGATGGACGAAAGTAGAAGAAATCGGAGGAAAATCGAACGAAAAAGTAGCGAAAGAGAATTCGGAGTTTGGCGGCAAAGAAAGTTCGAGCCGGCTGCTTCGAATTCCTGTTCGTCCTCTTCGACCCACGAACCGATCATCGTGCATCATCGCGCCTCTAACTCGCGAAATCGCCGGTGAAACAAGGAACGAGGGGAGAACTGCAACACCCGGAAACGAGTTCCACCGATGATATTCTAATCGAACGACGCGGAAACTGGTAGCTATGCTAACAAGAAATACTTGATATTGGACGAGTCGAGAATTTCGATATTTTACAATATATAACGGCGAATGCTCGAATCTCGATTGCACGTTCGTTTGGCAAATCGTTGCGACGTCGTATAGAATTCGAATTTTGAAGCAGATGTCAATAAATAATATAATAATTCTTTAATGAACAATTAATAAACGTCGTGTAATTAAAAAAAGTGAACAGACGGTCGCAATAAATCTCCGATTTAACATGGACGACCCATGGGAATAATGGACAATGGAAGAGACCTGAAGAATCTTACGCGGAATTTCGACGATTCGTATAAGAAAGGATTGAAGAGAGGAGAGAGAACGGAACTGAGAAAGATTCTCACGGGACGAGACAATCGACACGGCTGGATCGTCGATCGCGTTACATTCATTAACGATCGAAGCTCGGTTATCGAGGCGTCGTTATTAATCCCGGCACGAGTGTGATGCAACGCGCGCATGTATCGAGCCAGGAATGTAATATCAGTAAAGGGGAGGGCGAAAAAAAAAAAAAAAAAAAAAAAGAGTTAAAAAGATGAAAGAAGAAGAAAAAGAAGAAGAGCAAGTTGGCTACGTGTACACGTTATCGTGAAAGGAAAAGACAGAGAGAAGAAAAAAAAAAAAAAAAA